>NC_034594.1:1066875-1072684 GCF_900095145.1 Mus pahari | reverse complement strand
AAAAAAAAAAGAGTCTCAACATGATCAATCCTCAGCCACCCCAGGGTCAATAAATCAATGATGTATCTCTTCTGTACCCTTTTTCCCCCTCTATTCTCATTTTGAGTCCCTCTCCTGAACTCAAACTCCCTCAGACAGAAGCATTCACAATAACCTTCATCTAGATTTATTTACAAGCTCTGCCATCTACTAAGCCTACCTCAGACAGCACAACAGGTTGAAGGAGTTGAGGTCTGGGGACCCTAACTACAGAACAGAATTGAAAGGATTTAGATTTTCCCTTCATCTCACAGGTCTGAAAAACAAAACAAGACAAAACAAAAAACAGGTCCTTCAACTGGCTATTTCAGCGTTTGATACTTCCTGAGCTTTGTGGGGCACATTTTGTTTCGTCCAGATGTTCCCCAGCTGTAAGAACCATGATTCCTTCCACTTGCTTCCCACACCTTGCCCTCAAGAAGGCTGCCAAAAAGGCACATAGCCAGCTCCAGCAGGACATAACAAGGTATAAGTAAATTCCTCAGAAACAATTCTTGACAAATGCAGTCAGAAGCTCAAGGATGTAGCCATCATTTCTTGTTCTAGACTACACTGTGCATAAGCTCTGTGATATGCACACTAAATGTCTTTCCCTTCCAGTTTTTACACTTCCCAGCCGTTCCCTCCTCTACCTTGGCCTCATTTCCCAGTTTGACATGCTACATGAATCCCTAGAGTCTGTGTTTTCTTTCGGGAGAGCGCATACCAAGAAAACATCTGCTGCATGTTTTCATCCAGATCACAAAATACAACATACTCACCCCAGGAGCATGTTGTGGATAGCTATCCTCAAGTTTCTGCCTGTTAGTCTGTTGGCTGAAGTCATAATCCTCTTCACAAGAGTCCAAACCTCCTGGGCAGGACCTGGCCAAGCTCACAAAATGTCATCATCCCTTTAAAACTCATCGTCCAAAGCCAAAATGCTTACACTTCCAACACCATATTGATGCCAATTTCAAAATGCTGCATTACAGCACAATAGACTCAAAGCCCCAGTCTGCATGTATTTGGGGGGCAGTCTTTTGGCTACTGTTTAAAAAATGCTTATATTACATTAGTTAGGAGGCACCTGAATGTCCATGAGGTGGTTTTCTCTCACCTATTATCAAAGCAAATCCCTATCAGTGAGCCTATGTTTAAACAAAGAAAGCAAGAGGCATAACTATAAAGAAAATTGACATCAATGTAATTCTACAGATACTACATACAGTGTGTATTTTCGTGTATTATCATTGTAACTATTTCCAGTGTGCAAAAGACTATTAATATTTCTAATTGTGGGGCATTAAATTGCAAAGTATAGGGTAGAAATGATGGAATCAGAAAGGAAATGCTTAGCAGGATTAGGGGTCCCAAGTCGCCCCACTGAGTGCCTGGTTAATGGACACCTGGAAAAAATAGTCCATGGTTATTTATAAGCAAAAACCAAATGGGATGGAACTGGTTTACCTCTACTCAGGAAGAGGTCTGTGGTCCTGAGGCAAGAAAACTAGAAGAACCAGGTGCTGATAAGAAACAAAACGGGTGGGAGATGTTAAAGGCCGTGTACCCCAAGATGAGAGTTAACAGTTTAGTGATCAATTCATCTGATTTGCTAGCGCACTATTTGACTCAACAAATGCTCAGGGAAGTAATTAATAAAATGTATATCCTTTATTATGAGGGCATTTCTTACATGGGGAAGGGCCAGTTACAGCATTTCAGGATTGCTAAGATAATGTTGACTGGAGTTCTGTAACTGTTGAGGTTTTGTAAGTGATTTAGACACACTTCCTTGACCATATCCAACAAGTCCATAAAACACACACTACAAACCAATCTTTCAGATGGAAAACTTGAAGCCTCGCTTTTTATACTGTATTTGGGGGGAATTTCCTATATGCATTGCAGTGTATCTTGATCCACACTTCCCCCTCTAATTTCTCCAAGGCCCACCTACTTCCCTCTCTGAACTTCATATTCCCAGATTTAGTAACACAGAGAGACCAGTTAATACTGCTTATGTTTATGTGGGCATCCTGAAGCTAGGATTTTAAACAAATTTCCAAGTCCCAATAATGAGAAAATAATAGAAACAGGTGGTTTTCTCTCTAAAGTTGCTGTTTCTCTTCTCCATAGCATACTATCGTATTCATGCTTAGGATAGATTATAATTCCATAAAAAATTAGTTAATAACACATCTTTGACCTACAGAAAAGTGTTTTCTGTACTAGGATGCAAAAGGTATGACAGGCATCTAACTAGCATAATAGGACCCATTCACGCACATTTCAATATTGACACCTGAATGGAGAGATGTAGACTTTGATATTGAATGCAATTTGTTATATAAAAAATCACAGAAGTATATATAACCAAGTATAAAGTAATTAATTGGTACAAATATAAGGAGACTTTAAACAGAAATAAATACTAAGCATTGATATCGGAGGTGGGGAGAGAACACAGACACTGAGGGAAGAAAAGAACGTAAGTGTGAGGTCCTCAAGGATTCTTTCTGACTTTAAGACCATTCTCCAGAGAGTGATCTGTAAGGCTTTCTGCTGTGAGCAAGTATCTTTGGAGACAGCGCTGCATCTTCTTTCCTACTCTTTTCTGAAAAATGTATCAACTTCTCTTTGAAATAACGGGGACATTAAAATGCAATTCTCCCTTTTCCTTTTCTTTCTGTCTGAACAACAGTCCATAATTGCTCCCTTCACCATCTCCCATAAACTCTTACAATGTCTGCATGTATAATATATCATTCCTGTGTTCAGCAGACTTTTTTCTGCATAGTGATAGTCTTGGAAATCTGACAACGTCTTTGTGTTTCTATAACAGAATTTTAAGCAGAGTGTCTTTTTTTTTTTCCTCTCTGCCTTTAATATTGACCTCAGGCAACTGCTCTGGCTTTAAAGTCTACAAAATTATTATTCAATTTATATTTTTAGCTTCTCAGAGGCATTATGGCTGGGTTTCTTGAGTTTCCTTATCCCCATTTCCCTAGGACGGTCACTTGAGAGTTGTAAAGTTTATTTGTATTAGGTTTTTATTTTTTATTTTGGCAGTCTTGTCTCATGAAGTGACTCATTTGGGGGTGTGGAATGAGGAGCTGTGTGTTCACTCATGGCCACCTACAGCAGGAACTTCTCTCAGGTGTCACACCACTCAGAAAAGCTGTGAATCAAGGAGAACTGATCACCCCGATAATACAAGATGAAGTCATTTGCAAAAATATATATTACCAGATAGATACCTGGCATGGATATAAGAACGGATTAGCCCTGCATGTCATTTACAGAAAGAAAACTCCTTTGTAATAGGAAAATTATTTTTATATCTCTGATCTCACCTGCTGCATTGCCCGTCCATTCTATTGATAATTTCATACACTTTTATGAAGAGCAATTCCAGACTCCATTATTGCTCCAAGCTTTGACATTCTCATAGAAAATGAAAAGCGGCCATAACCTTCCCTCCTGCTCATAAAGACCCAGAGGTAGATCAGACCAGAGAATCTTCCACCTGAAGGTTCATTTTTTTAAATTCTTTTATGTAAATCCCCCAGGCAGAAATAAGGAAGAAGTATGTCAAACCCAATTCCAAATATTTCTTGTGGAATTGCTTCCTCAGAAGACTGTAACAGCTTGCCAATTAGCAAGTCTGTAAATTCAGAACAAACCCTATTCACTCTCAAGCTGACTGACAAAAAGCCACTGGTTTTTTTCTACAAACAAGAAAAAATTTAATTACTTAATTAATAATAAAGCAGCTGGATTGTTATTCATTAGAAGGCTTTATACAGCAGAAAGATCCACTAAAAGTCAACCTGGTGTACCCAACTCCTTCATCTCACAGGTGAAGAGACTAACCCTAAAGTCATGTGACTGCTTAGTAGAAGAGAACCAAGACCAAACCCACGTCTCTGAACTGCTGATAGAGGATTTTTTTCTATGAATATGCTATTTCATTATTTTCATGGCGTAGAAGGTTTAACAGTCTGAGTGATTTGCTTTTCTTGACAGTTTAGTTGTACTTTGTAATTAGCAACCCTGAAAACAATGTCAGTGAAATTTAAGTATCTAGTGGCCCAATTTCTTGATAAACAAATGATGGCATCACTATCATAATGGCTACTTTATTTTCTCTTTTAAAATTCTCACACTGATCCTGTAGTAAACTAGATGCACAAGAGCTCCGGGTTCAATTCCCCAGAATGGGGGAAAAAAAAAAAAAAGCCTCACATTAAGAAAGTGAAACTACAAATGAGAATTTAACAATTCTTAATTTTACTTAGCTGCTCTAGCTCTCTGTGCCATTCTCTAGCTTCTCGAAGCCTCGCTGGCTTTTTTATTATTTATTGTTTTTATTTTTAATTGTCTTATTCATATGTCTCTCTCGTTGCATGTGCGTGTGCAAGCGTGCATGCGTGCGTGTGCGTGTGTATACATGTGCATGCGCGCGCACGGGCACACACAGGCAGCACGCATCTGGAAACCAGATCTATCAAATACCACATGAATAGGTGACTGAAAGCCACCAGATAGGAATTCTGGGAACCAAACTCAGCTTCCCTGCGAGAGTAGCACATGCTCTATAGCCGTTGAGCCATCACACCTTTTCTTTCCTGCGCAGTCTTTGACCTGTAACAGGTATTCCTCTTCTATGGAAACTGAATTCTTACTAGGACTTCGCTGATCGTAAATTAACAATAAAACCTTAGATTCAAGAAAGTTTGAAATGATGGTTCAGTGGTTAAAAGCACTGGTTACTCTTCCAGAGGACCTGAGTTCACTTCTCAGAGCCACACAGTGGCCCACAGTAATCTTTAACTTCAGTCCAGGAGGATTGATACCCTCATCTTGTATCCATGGGCACCAGGCACACATGTAGTTCACAGAACTACACACACAGGCAGGATATCCACACACATGAAATAAAAAGATATGAGGAAAGGAGCAGGAGGCAAGCCCAAGCCTGTGAACATCTTTTCGGTAGCAGGGAGGTCAGACATTCTTCCGTCAAGCTCAGAGCAGCACCGTCTGGGGAGCTCGAGCCTGATGGAGCATGGACGAAAGCAAAATGAATGGTGCAGCAAAAGAAAACCTTTGGAATAAGAAAAGTCATGGCATTCAGTATAGCCAGCAGAGGTTCAGAAGGTAAACTTAAAGGGTTGTCAGCTAAACCAAATGTAAGACATACACAAACCTCAGCACCAAACAAGCCCTTTAATCTAGAGAGCTATTTAATGGCTCTACATCCAGAGCTGTACTGAGAATACTGAGTGCCCACTGCTACCCAGTCCAGGAATGTCTACCAGGGAAGGCAGCCAGCCCACTGGCTCTCGCAGCTCAGCATGGTTCTATTCCTAAATTCTAGTATTTTTTTTTTAACTTTTTCCGATATTTTATTAGGTATTTTCCTCATTTGTATTTCAAATGCTATCCCTAAAGTCCCCATACCCTCCCCCCACCCTGCTCCCCTACCCACCCACTCCCGTAGCAATGAATTACTCCTGTCTAAAGAAATACAGGGACAAAGAGTGGACCAGAGACTGAAGGAAAAGCCATCCAGAGACTGACCCACCTAGGGATCTAAGCCAAATGTAGCCACCAAACCCAGACACTATTGCTGATGCCAAGAAGTGCTTGTTTACAGGAGCCTGATATAACTGTCTCCTAAGGTTCTGCCAGAGCCTGACAAATACAGATGCAGATGCTTGCAGCCAACCATCTGACTGAGCATGGGGACCCCGATGGAGGAGTGGGGGAAGGACTGAAGGAGCTG
>NC_034594.1:1036088-1066056 GCF_900095145.1 Mus pahari | reverse complement strand
AAAAAAAAAAAAAAAAAAAAAAAAAAAAAAAAAAAAAAAAAAACCTAGAGACAATAATAAATAATGTCCACAATTTCAGCCATTTTGTTCAGTTATATATTTTTAGAAAAAGAAAATATGTCTGCACATTCAAATGGTTCCCGAATTAATCTTTGATGACAGACTTCAGAGGTGGAACCAGCTGACTTTTAGTAGAGTAGGTACTGAGATGCTGTATTCATAAGAACAATAAAGCAGTCCCTCATTTTTAACATCCTCTCCTTTTAACTTAGTGCCAAATAAATGCAACTCCAGGGATAATGATTTAACAGGATGGGGGAAAGAAAGAAACTTTTCTCAACAAATAGCAGAAACACATAAAGACCTGACAGAAGTTAAGATACATCTCTCCCAGATCAGTAATGAATGAACAGATTTTTTTTTTAATATGTTACAGTAAAATGGGCCACACAGGCCTTCTCTCCTGGAGTCTGCAAGTGGTCTGCTTTGAAATCTGCATGTGTCTTTAGCACCTATAATAGCTTTAGGATGCTCAGGGGTGTCTAGAGAACACTGCTCTCAGGATTTTCTTACACACGGTGTTGAAAATAATTTCCGGACTGCTAGCTACCATGACCCAGAGGACTGCTCCAGGGCCAAGCACCAGGGGTAGTATTCTCCCCTCATCTATTATCTGCATTTGCTTTTCTTTTTAATGTGTCTCATCAATTACCCCTATATAAATTCATCCTCTAGCTCTAATGATTGATATAAATGTTCCCCATCCATGATAACATAATGTACAGCAATGATTTCATTTCATCTACAATTCTGCATAGGTTTTGACTTGCATTAAGACCCCCACATCACCTTAATTTTTCATATTGAATTCATTTCGAGAGCTGCACCCCAGGATCCCTGTCACTTGACGTCTCATTTTCAGAACAATCTGTAAGCAGTATGGGCAATTTGTAAACTGGCCTGATAAAAAGCTGTGGTGTGACATGCCTTTAATTCCAGAACTCTGGGGACAGCCACTGGGTGCATAGAACCCCAAGGAACTTCTTGTGGTGCAGGTAGGAGACTCTCCATCACTCTGCTCTTGTCCCCATGTTTGTGAAAGTTTGTGTTCCCACTGTTAATAGTTCAGAGCAAACTGCCATGTAGCAGAACTCACTGCTTGGCGGAGGCAGGACCAGGATTTGCGTGTAGAGGCAGAAAAGCTCCATGTTCCTTTTGAAGTGCAAATCTCCACCAACACTGTTCTATCCAGGTATGTGAATACTATGATGGAATTTCAAAAGTGGCTTCTGCACCTTCACTATTATGAGCCCACTGCCCAATTCTAAACTTTCCAATTTTCACAACAAAGTATACCTGCAATGATTGTAAGTGGAATCCATGATGTTTGTCATGGTTACTCCCAAAAAAATCACTGTGAGTTTTTTAAGTGGCCATGAAGAAGGTAAGCATGGAAAAGCTCTCCGGACACCCAGTGAAGAGCTTTTAACCAAAGGTTCCTTATGTCATGAGGGTAGTTACTATATAGGACAAGGGACAACAATAAAGCAAATTAATTTTGGTAGTGGAAAAGATGTTTTGTAACTAGACTCAGCCTGAAATTGTCCTGTTTCTCATGCTTGAAATCTCTCCTTTGCTACAGTAAAATAAATGCACCTATTTCTAGGTATTCAGTAAGCAAGTACAAAATGGTGTCGAAACTCCACTGCCAGCTTTATGGTGAATTCATATGGTAAGAAGTGGAAACCAAATAGTGAAAGCCATGGAGATCAACAGAGATGGGCTGCTTCAAATGGAGACTCTAATGAGGAATCTTGAGGTGCAGAGAATAGAGTGAAGAGATCTATGTGGGACAATGTCAGATGGGTGACATCAGCAGGAACACCAGAGAGTAACAGAACAAAGCGCCTGACCTGGGTCCTGAGAGAAGAAGCCTCCTAGTCAAATCAGCTGCTTCCAGTAGATGTGGTAAGACTAAACTGACAATTACCCCAGACCAATAATGTCACTGGGCCAAATATCTCTGAAAGTTTATTTTATCTACAGCTGTAATTTTGCAAGCACATATAGACTTCATTGTTCTTGGTTTTGCACCTTTATTTTATTTTTTATTATTTTATTTTTTTATGGTGGTTTTTTATTTGTTTGTTTTTTTTTTTTTTGTCTGGTTTGGTTTGGGTGTTTGTTTGTTTGTTTGTTTGAGAGAAGGTTTCTCTGTGTAGCCTTGGCTGCCCTGGAAATCACTCTATAAATAAGACTGGCTTCCTACCTGGAGATCCACCTGCCTCGGCCTCTCCCTCTCAAGTGCTGGGATTAAAGGCATATACCACTAGCACCCAACTTGCACTTTTATTTTATATAAGTTCCATACATTTGCTGCTTTGTCTGTAGTGGTATAGAGGACTGAACCCAGAACCTTGAACATGTTAGGTAAGCACTCTTTCCCTGAGCTTCGTTGCCAGCCCGGATGCTGATTTTCAAGCAGTTCTGTCTGTTTAACATGTAATAGACAAGTTATTACAGAGCAAATATTGTATGTTTGGCTCCCTTTAAATTTCAATTTTACAGATGCAAATTTCCATTGCAGAAACCAGATCTATTTCTTTTATGTGTATCAGATTGAAAGGGTTTAGATAGTAAATCAGGTACAATTTAATTATAATACCATATAAAGACCTTTAAATGAGAAAGGGATGTTGAACATTATTGTTTAATCTTATAAAATGGTGAATTTTAAGCAAATTGACATTTCTTCCCTGGTAATAATTTTTCCTATATTCTTGAGTCATATAGCTTAATCAGTAATATAGGACTTGATAGCATTTTTAATTAAATCCTAATCAAATTTTCATTTGTTAATCAATGTATATTCCTTTGAAATTATCACATGTCCTATCTCAGAATTAGTTTTCTTAGAAAAAATAACCACCCCGCCATGGAAAGAAACAGGGGGTTACAGAATTTAATTCTTCTGTGAAGATTTAAAATACTAGAAAAACAAAATTCAATAATGAAAGCAATACAAAAATTCCATGTTGTATATTGCTTTGCAAATTATGGAATAATAGTAGTACCAAGAAAAGCTACAAATGCCACCTTAGGCCTCCTCTGCTTAACAAAAAATTATAGTAAGAGATAGCACAGATGTGTTCATGAGCAATTTTCCCCCTTCCTAAAGTATAAGTCACAACTATGGTTCCAAATGGGGGAGAAATAAATAATTGCCACCAACAGAACTCAGAGGATAGATGGGAAGCACTGAGTGTGACTTCTAAGAACATCATGCTGACACTGAACAGCCACAAGAGCAACCAAAGAGTACAGCAGGAAGCTGCTACCTCACCTCCCATGTAAATTCTGACGTAGGCAGTAGCTTAATTCCCATATTCCACTCAATGTGTAACATTTTGTTATTGCTGGATGTTGGTTTTACTCTGTGTAGATATGATACTTGCAGGCCTGCCTTCAGCATGAGTACCTCATGGGTGATCTCAGTCTTTGCTGCAGTCACAAATACATAACTTCACAACTATATCCTTCCCACACCGTCATTCTACATGTCTTCAAGGGCCTAAATGAGAATGCCTCAATCCCACTTGGGAGGGAGAATACAGGAGGAGAGGGAGGGAGGGATCTGGGTGGGAGAGGGGACAAGAAGGGGGAAGTGGAAACATGATCAGGTATTGGGGGTGGGTGACAGGACTGAAGCCCTGAGGGCCAGCAGAAAGAATGGAAACAGGTAACCTTGGGGAGGTAGGAGGTGGGGGGGGGGGCTCTCTAGAATGTAACAGAGACCTGGGAGGTGAGAGACTTTCACAATTCACCTTGGATGAAATGCTCTACAGTGAGGAGGGTGAACTTGTAGAATCTACTTCCGGTGGAGGGACAGGACATCATGTGGAGAGATGGGGCTGCCATCCCACAGTCAAAAATTCTTACCGAGAAGTGTTCCTGTCTGAAGGAACTGCAGGGACAAAAATGGAGAAGAGCATGAGAGAAAGGAGGTCCAGTGACAGGTCCAAATTGGGATCCAGCTCAAGGGGAGGCCAGGGGCCCTGACACTGTTACTGATGCTGTGGTATGCTTGCAGAGAGGAGCCTCGCATACCTGCTCTGAGAGGCCCAACAAGCAGCTGAAAGAGTTGGATGCAGATACTAGCACCCAACCAATGGACAGAAGTGGGGGACCCCTTCTGGGGAAAAGCTGGAAGAAGCTGAAGAGGAAGGCAACCCCATGGGAAGACCAGCAGTCTCAACTGACCTGGACCCCCAGATCTCTCAGACACTGAGCCACCAAGCAGGCAGCATACACCAGCTGATATGAGGCCCCTGACAAATATACAGCAGAGGACTGCCTGGTCTGGCCCCAGGAAGTGGAGAGGTCTGGTGAGTTGGGGGTCAGGGTTAGGGACATCCTCTTGTAGATGCGGTGAGGGTGGTATGGAATGGGGAACAATGGATCAGAGGACAGACCAGAGGGGGTTGAAGGTTTGTCTGTTAAAAAGGATTAAAAAAATAAATAAAATAGCCCTCTTAGACGAAAACTGCTTTAAAATTAGAAGCATTTATCCTCTCTGCTCCTCTTAAAAAATGGTTATGCCAAAATCCTATGCAAAGACAATACTCCTCTTTACATGAAGTTAATTTCCTCATGGTCTGCTTTTTTATCTTTTTTATTTCCTAATGAGCGTGTATCAAGTGCTTTTGTAAAGGAAAATATTTAAATTCCAAATTTATCCTTGGTTCATTTGGGGCTCAGTCTTGTTTCTACTGGCAGCTTCTGCTCTGAAGTCTTGTTGCAATTCTCACAGCTTGCTTGCTTCAAGGTTGACGAGCTTGAGTGACTTCTCACTATTATACTTTCCTTTTGTACAGACTAGAACACTTCATAATCATAAAATTCTGTTCTTCTCCAATTTCAACGATCCAACACATCTATGTGGTGAGGGCAAGAATCCTTGGATAGGAACTTGGCATCACAATATGCTGCACAGCTGTTTTTCTTCTTACCCACCATAGGAAAGGCCTAAGCATGACCATAAGAACACATAATTACAACTCCCATTTAATAATTTCTAGAGAAAGAATGTTACAACAAAAATTTTCAAATTATGTTTTTTATTTGTTTGTTTTGTTGGTTGTTTGTTTTGTTGGTTGTTTTGGTTGGTTGGTTAGTTGGTGGATTAGTTGAGTGGTTGGTGGATTGGTTGGTTGGTTGGGTGGTTGGTTCTCTGTATAGCCCTGGCAGTCCTGGAAATTCACCCTGTAGATCAAACTGGCCTCAGACTTATAGAGATCTGCTTGCCTCTGCCTCCAGAGTGCTGAGATTCAATTCAGGTGCCATAACACCCAGATATTATTTCCTAGTACATTCACCATTGTCCTAAACAGTATCTTTTAAATAAAATAAAAATAAAAAATAATGAAGGCAACTTTTTTAAAAAATTGGATATGTCAACTTGACACAAGCTTTTGTCATCTGAGTGAAAGAAACATCAATTGAGAAAATCAGCTGTAGGCAAGCATGAGAGTATGAGTGACTAATTTGGGAGGGCCCAGCCCTTTGTGGGTTTCTTTGAGTGGAGGGTCATAAATTGTACTGAGTCCTGTGTCTGGTTGGTCATTAATCTGAAATGATTCCTTGGCTAATCTTTATTTTTCATGCCATTGATATTTTTTGAAAAATATAAACAAGTTCTCTGTAATGTTTCTAAATTTGAGTTCAGATAAAGTTTCTTTGTGATTACGTTCAGCAGGTATTTTAGTTTATGCATTGACAGGATTTTTCTTTTGAAATTCAGCAGTCAGTGGAGCCATGCCTTGAGCGGATACAAATCTTTCATCAACTTGTACTCAGTAGTTTTAGATTCCATTGATGATTCCTGTTCAAATCAATTATTACAACAATGTTTTTTTCCAGACTGATTCCTCCTGCATATATTATTTGGCATCCTGAAACTAAAGGAGTTTTATTCTCTTACATTTACTTATTAATTGGTTGATGATTTTTAATTCAGAAGTATTTATTTTTCTATTTATTACTAGTTATAACCTATTAATGCTCTCCTAACTCATTTAGATTAAAAAATTGTGTTAGATTTGGCAGTGTGGTAAGCCTTAAGTTGTATCTTTTAATCAAGTCTTTTCTAACTGGGTCTGAGGATGCACACATTTGATCTCTGACCCCAGCACTCAGAAGGCTGGGGTAAACTGGTCACTGTGGGTGAAAAGCCAGCTCGGCCTACATAGCAATTCCAGGGGAGAGAGAGAGAGAGAGAGACAGAGAGACAGAGAGACAGAGAGACAGAGAGAGACAGAGAGACAGAGACAGAGAGAGAGACAGAGACAGACAGAGACAGAGACAGAGACAGAGACAGACAGAGAGACAGAGACAGAGACAGAGACAGAGACAGACAGAGAGAGAGAGAGAGACAGAGACAGAGACAGAGACAGACAGAGAGAGAGAGACAGAGAGAGAGACAGAGAGAGACAGACAGACAGACAGACAGAGACAGAGCGACAGAGAGAAAGAGACAGAGACAGAGAGACACAGAGAGTCAGAGAGAGACAGAGAGAGAGAGAGGGAGAGGGAGAGAGCAAGAGGGAGAGAGAGAGAGAAGGAGAGAAAGAGAGAGGGAGAGGGAGACACACACACAGAGAGAGAGAGAGAGAGAGAGAGAGAGAGAGAGAGAGACGGAGATGGAGAGAGGGGGAGGGAGACAGAGAGAGAGACAGAGAGAGACAGAGAGAGCACCTTGATTAAAGAGAAATTGTTAGTCTTTCTTATGGTAGTATTTTCTCAGAGCATTTAAGTGCTTTTGATTTATGCCTTTTGATTTTCCAAGAGAACATCTTACTAATGGTTCCAAGTCATAATTTACTTTCTGACTGAGCCTTTGGTGGAACCAGTTTTTTTCCAAGTAATTTTTTATTAATGGTAAATTCATTGACTCTGAAAGATTTTGAGCTCAAGCCAAGTTCTGAGTTAGAGAATGAAGGAAAAAAAAAAAGAAATCTTGATGTAAACAAAACACACATTCTTATTATTATTTTTATTATTATTTTTAAAATAACTGCAAAACAAATAAAACTGAAAAACAAAAGACCTTCTAAACTTCCTCATTACACTTAAATAAAGTTATCTGGTTTCCAGTGATAATATCTCTGAAACGATATTGTCATAAAACTTTTCTTGCCATTATCTGGAGCTAGGTTGTTATCAATTGTGTCTACAGATAAGACTGTTTTAATCAAATAACTAAGCAGATGTTAAGTAGGCACAATGAGTTCTGGTTGATGAATTCCTTTTCCTGTGTATTTGAACAGTGAGTCTGGAACTTCACCTTGAAGTCAACACCCTTGGGCTAAGTCTGACTCACCGAGTCTACCTCAAGAGGTGTTAACCCTGTCTGCTTAAATGGGGCTTAGCGATTGGCAGCAATCTCTGACAATCCCACTGAAAATGCATCATGTTCAATCCCTGTTTGTTTGATTTTTAAAATTTGCACTTTATCTTTCTTGGCCGTTTTTTTTCTCTCTCTCTTTTTCTAATGTGTATGTGTGTTCTTCCTGCATGTGTGTAGTGTGCCATGTGCATGTCTTGTGCCCACAGAGCTCAGAAGAGAGCATTGACTCTGGGTAACAAGAGTTATCAATGGTGCTGGGAACCAAATCCAGGCCCTCTGTAAGAGTAAAACGTAAACACTTAGTCCTTGTTCCAGTCCCTTCCCACCTCTGTCTTATATGCCTTCTCCATATTTTTGTAAGGTGTCAAATTTGCTCCTCAGAACCATACACACTTCTGTGACTTGGGGAGCAGGAGTGTCTGGGGGTTGATCCTAAGTGAATGCTTGATTCACCCCAGACCCATAAGTCCAAGCTCCCACCATTGAAGTCCAGAGCTCACTCTCATTCAGTATGATCTCATCCTACATCAGATGCACCTCCAACAATCTTTATATCAAATTAGAACTTATTTAAGTGTACCAATTAATACACATCTTTTGACCCACTCCCACAATAAGAGTAGACCTTCAAAGATTATTTGTTTTTTGTTTTTTTTTATATATTTTCCTTCCCATATAAACTTAACCTAATTTATCTTCCTCTTCTTTCACAAACAAATACAAAACTGAGCTCTTGATTATTTCCTTTTTTTTTTTTTTTTTTAAATCAAACTGGGTCTCACTATGCAGTCCTGGCTAGTCTAAAACTCTCTATACAGACCAGGCCTTGAATTCACAGAGTTACACCTGCCTCTGCTTCCTAAATGCAGGGATTACAGATGTGAGCTATCTTATCTGGCTATTTATTTGTTTTAATTTCACAACAAGAAGTGCTATTCTGGAAAAATCCAGGTTCCTAGAAAATTAACATTTATAGCAGTAAAACCAAATCCTTTTACATATATTAATTATATTTATCATCAATGCAACCCTAGAAGGCAAGTACAAAATGATATTACCATTTCATAAATGAATAAATGTGGATATAGTCCCTAGATGTCAAAAACTCACTCATAATTAAATTTAAACTCAATTAACTTTTTTCAGATTGCCTGGTGAATGATTCCTTCTTGACGATTTATGACTTTGCTTTCTTCTACTTTGACACATGTGAGAAATGCATGACCCTAGCATGCAATGCCTTAGTTTTCATGATGTGAATGTAGCAACCAGACCACCGTTTCTGAAACAGCCATCGTTGCTGAGCTGACCTTGCCAGACTAGACTGGTTGACATGTTCTAAAGAAAAGTAAATAAATAAAAAAAAAAGCCTGTATCTGTGGAAATACGTTTGCACACACACAAAATGTAGAAGATAGAAGAAGGAACTGGTATAGGAGAAGACTGAAAAGAAAGAAAGGAGGGGACTGTAAATGATCCTTTATTCTTAAATGTCTCACTAACCTCTCAACCTAAGGAATAGCATAAAATTCCTTGGACTGACTCTGGAGATAGTAACTGGCTGTCTCTTTGTGTGTGTGGTGTGTGTGTGTGTGTGTGTGTGTGTGTGTGTGTGTGTGTGTGTGTGTGCGTTCCACATATGTGAAGATGACTGCAGAGACCCGAAGTAAGCATCAGATACCTAGAATTGAAATTACCAGATGGTTGTGGGATTCCCAGGTGGGAATTACAGGTTGTAATCTGCCCAACATGCGTTTGGGGAATTAAACTGAGGTCCTCCAATAACAAGTCCTCATAACCACTGAGCCATCTTCCTTGCCCCAACAAAGATTATTTAGTATGAGTACTTTTCCTGTATTCAAATGAACACTAACCTTATATCACCCTCTTCTCTGTTTGTTGTTTGGTTAGATTTTGTTTTGGTTTGGTTTTGGTTTTGGTTTGGTTTGGTTTTGCTTCAGTCAGGGCTCCTGTTCCTGGACTGGCTGCAAAACTCACTGTCTATGAACAACTTTGAAGTGGTGATTCTTCTACCTCAACTTCTGGAGTCCTGAGATTGCACACATAGGCCATGTGTGTGGTTTTGTGCAATGCTGGAGATAGAAACTGAAGAAGGTTTCATGCACAGTAGATGAAACAACTGACTTATATTCCAGACCCTGGCCACTTCTGAAAACCATTCACACTGTACTGTTCTACCTATGGAGTTATGCTTTGAAGCATTTCATTTGTGGCAGAGAACTGGATACATTGGCCTCACCGAGAGGCCAAGTTTAGCACTCAAACCCTGAAGACATGAAGTAAAATGAATACTTAGAAAGAACAAAAGAAACTTCTCCTGTCTCAAGATCTTATTAAATACATTCCATTTAATCTAAACAATGATTCTTAGTTTCAAATATTAATTATTCTTCCAATCAAAGAGAGGAACAGTTTTGCTTAAATGTTCACACTTGTGAACATAGATTCACACTTGTGAACATAGATTCACACTTGTGAACATAGATTCACACTTGGGAACATAGATTCACACTTGGGAACATAGATTCACACTTGGGAAGAAGCCATAGATTCTTTCATTTCTTCTTTCTTCTTCCTCTCTCTCCCTTTCATTTTCTTCCTTATATTCTCTTCATTTCATATTTTCTTTGAAAACTCACCTGGACTATTCTGTCTTCCCAGGCTAGATGATCTAATGAAAAAAAGCAGAGTTACATGGCAAGGTGGCACATTCTTTTAACTCCAGGACTTGCCAGGACTTCTGTGAATTCAGTTAGTCTGATCTATACAGAGATCCTGAGGCCAACCAGAAATAAGAGGAATATCTGAAGGAGCAAGAGGAGGGGGAGGAGGAGGAGGAGGAGGAGGAGGGGGGAGAGAGAGAGAGAGAGAGAGAGAGAGAGAGAGAGAGAGAGAGAGAGAGAGAAAATAAAAGAAAAAAGAGAGAAGGAAGAAGAAATAGGAGGAGGAGGAAGAAAGATGAGGAAAAGAGGAAAAGAGGAGAGGAAAAAGAAAAAGAAGAGGAAGTAAGAGGAGGAAGAAAGAAAGAAAAAAATCAGAGTTGTTTGTGACAAACCCCTTTGTCCTGTGCCACCTCGTTTGACCTGGATTTCCACACAGGTACACACCACACCTTTAAAAAAACCACTTTAATTCATTTTTTTGTTGTTGTTGTTTGGTTTTTTGAGACAGGGTTTCTCTGTGTAGCCCTGGCTGTCCTGGAACTCACTCTATAGACCAGGCTGGCCTCGAACTCAGAAATCAGCCTGCCTCTGCCTCCCGAGTGCTGGGATTAAAGGCGTTCACCACCACGCCCAGATACTTTAATTCATTTTTGCTGTTGATTTTTGCTTCCAACTTGGTTCATTGTAGTCAAACACGTGAGTTCATTCTCTATTACATTTTAAAGGGTTTTGGTCTAGTAAATTGTCCTTTCATAGCTAAAAGGCCTTCAGAGAAAGAACCAGTTTAATTATTTGTCTTTGGATTTTCCTCAAATTTCTTTTGCTCAGTTGATCCTGTGCACTTTATAATATTCCGAAGAATTGCTTAGGAGGCATTGAGTGATGGAAAATATGTGAAGAAGGGTCAGCAAGATGGCTCAGCAGGTAAAGGTAATTGCCACCACCAAGCCTGGGGACCTGAGTTCCATCACCAGGACCTGCATGCTGAATAGTGTCCACTTTGGCAAGTTGTCCTCTGACCACACAAACATGTCCACATCACACACACACACACACACACACACACACACACACACACACACACACATTAGTTAAGTAAAAATAAGAGATAACACATAAAGACACTCTCCTCCTAAGCTGTTGAAAGTTAAAATAAATACAAACACTTTTTCATATTTTCCTATGAAAGATTTTCTACTAAGTCCACTTAAGGCCCAACCAAATGTTTGTGCTCAAGCACTGGCCATGAAAATTCCAATTAGAAGAAAAGGATAGGGACTGGGAAAATGGCTCAGTGATTAAGAGCACTGACCGTTTTTCAAGAGGTCCTGAGTTCAAATCCCAGCAACTTCATGGTGGTTCACAACCATCTGTAATGGGATCGGATGCCCTCTTCTGGTGTGTCTGAAGACAGTGACAATGTACTCATACATAAAATAAATAAAATCTTTAAAAAGTGTTTATTATAAAAATGAAGAAAAGGATAGTTTCACAAATAGAGTAACAAAATTTCAAATTACTGAAGGGAATCTGTATTTTACCCCCTGGTGCACGTTCTAGGAGTCTGAAAATTGAAGTCTTGGTTGACTCAGGGACACATTTAAAAACAAAGAAAGGAACATGGATAAGAATGACACGTATGTATGCATATATGGACACACACAGTTTTGATTTCAATTATCAAGAATGTGCCTAAAGGTGTGTAAAACAGAATATTTTGAGGTCTGGTGGTTCTGACTAGATACTCTGAACATTATTCACACAGGACTCTTCGAATGCTACTTCTGCAGTCTTCAAACGGCCCTCTGTCTTCCAATGACTAGTAAGTGTTAAGTTGCTTGTTTTTCTTCCCTAAACAAAGAGCCCAAACATATTGCCTGTGCTTTGCTTTCTCTGGTGCACTATTGTGAGGGGGATCAGATCCGCTGGTCAAGCTGTGGGAAAGACATGTGAGTGTTGAATACAAAGAGGCAGCGGGTCCATGTGTCTTAGTAAAAGTGGCTCTCTCCACACTCTGCATGGGATGGAACGAAACTGTTTTGTCCAAAATTAAAAAGCCTGACCTGTGGGTTCTTCGGGGAGAAAAGGATTTCCGTCCTTCAAAGGAGACATCTGGATCCTCTACTTCTGCTAGCACTGCTTTTAACCACCCCTTTCTATATTCCCATTTCTTTACTGCAACTGGCTAACAATTAAGTGTGGAAGTATTTCATCCTGCCTATTTGTGAGGGATACTTTAAAGAAGAGGAAAGCTTATGATTTCCCAAGCTGATATCGTTATCTTATTTTCATAGGGTTTAAAGATCCCGCTATTCATTCAAATATTTTTAATAGGCATATAGAAATAGCCAGTTGGCTAATCCTGAGAATATCCCTTCTCCCTGTGCATTTCACAGAAAGATCCTGTGGTCAGGAAGTATAAAGCTTTCTGTGCACTGACCAGTTAGGATTATAGCCTCATATGGCAGCATCCCCCCACCCTCCCGCTGACTTTCTCTAGGTATTGTCAATATCCAGTCATCCCTCTTAGGGATGTCAAAGTCACCTTCACCCTGCTCGCCAGGAAGAACTCCAGGAGCTGTTCCACTAATGAGGGAATCTGGAATTGAGACATTACATGCAAATCCATCAATGTGATTAAACTGAACACCCATACTATGTGTGCTCAGTAGTTTCATAGAGCCTGGCTTCTAAAATGGCTTCATATTTTTATACCTTTTGACATCCTCATAAGAAAAAAAAATGTATGGAAGGAAACAGAATTCTTTGACTACTCCAGATGGACAAAGGCAAATCGATGTTAAGCAGCTATACAGTAATTTGAAGCATCAAGTCAACAGTTCTATAGAATATTTGTAAACATACAAAAATATAGATAAATGAGGCTGTGTACATATATCAAGGCAAATACATGGAACAAACCCTGTTATGTTGCTATAAAGTAAAACCTCCTTAATTCAGACTTATTCAGACTAGAATTTCTGATCTTTCAAAGGTGTGGCGAAGCAGAAGTTTGCTTTACCACATCAGTGGAGAAGACTGGCAGAACAAGTGAGTAGGGTACATGAAAATTATAAAGGGAAGGGCTTAAACTTTGAGAAGGCACATCATTTCTCATGTCCTCATACTCGGCTAGCACCCTATTGTACACAGATATCTAAGGGGATACCTACAAAGCATTTTCATATGTTGATCAAAGTAGACACTCAAAGAGACTCAAGTAGGGGTCCTTCATTATTGAAATGTATTTTATTTTTTATACTTTAAAAAGAGAAGATGCATCTTTTCACAGTATTCTACAGTTTAATTTTCTCATAAATGAATGAATGTCTTTGTGTAGATAATACAGATTAATAAACTATTAACATGTTAATATGTTCATCCTGTTTTTGATTTTTTAGTACTCTGAAAAATGTGCATATTTGTGTCCATGTGCACATGTATTTATATCCAAAATATAAGTACAACCGCTTTGGCTGGGTGAGTGGTCGTGGCACATGCCTTTAATCCAGGCACTCTGAAGGCAGAGCCAGGCAAATCTCTGAACTGAAGTCCAGCCTTGTCTACAGAGTGAGTTCTAGGACAGCCAGGGCCACACAGAGAAACCCTGTCTCAAAACAACAACAGCAGCTTAACTTACAATTAAAAAAAAAAAAATCAGCTCTGCCACAATCTCTCAAGTTGAAACTGAAGCTAAATTTTTAGATTTTCCTGTCTATAAAATCAAGAGAGATACTTTTATACTCATCGGGCATGTCAGATTTGTTACAAAAAAAAACAAAAAAACAAAAAAACAGATTTTTTTTTCTTCAGATTCCAAATTCAAATTCCACGTCAAAATGTGGAACTTAAATGTAATTATTTTCTCTTTGATTTATAACTATCCTTGTTAGAAATGTTGATATAACATATCCAAGTATGCATTTTAAGTTCATTCTTAACTGAAGAATGTACTGTGTCCTAGAAAACTTGGGTAAGTGAAATTGAAGAAACATGTAAGTGCCTTCTTATTTTACTAACCTAGAGAGTTAGAAACTAAAACCATAGCATATGCTAGAAATGCATACAAAAAATGTAGATTTCAGTGTTTCTGAGAATTTAAGTCACTAAGTAAAGTATCAGTACAATTTTCTTACCCGCTATAGTGATGCTTTCCTTCAATCTTAGCACTTTGGAGGCAAAGACAGGCAGATTTCTTCAAATGTGAGTCCATTATGGTCTATAAAAGAGTTTCTGGACAGTCAACATAGTAGTGAGGCCCTATATCAACAGCAATAAAATTCAAGGGGACAGGAAAAATTGAATGCCCAAACTTCACCTAGAAACCCAGGATGGCATCAAAGCCTAGCATGGGGCAGAGACTATAGTAGTTCTAGTTGATGCCTTACAGTGAACTATCAGATCACCCCGATTACAAGTGCAAATACCAAGCCTGGTGGTGGCGGCACACCCCTTTAACCACATCACTAGAGACACAGTGTCAGGGGGACCACTGGAGGACACAGAGCCTAGTTCCAAGGTAGCCAGGACTACACAAAGAAACCTTGTGTCAAAAAATATAAAGAAAGATATATGGAAAAGAATAACAGAAGGAAATGAAGGAAGGAAGAGAGAGGGAGGGTATGAGTGGGTAGGAAGGTGGAAAAAAGAGAGAGAGAGAGAGAGAGAGAGAGAGAGAGAGAGAGAGAGAGAACCTGCAAAAGCTGGAATAATATTTTCCCCTCAAGAGTAAATTACTTGTTTCCTAGTATAGGTCTGTATTCCAGACTTTAGTGACTTCAAGTACTTGAGGCAGAGCAACTTTATTAAATAAACAAGCCATTCATCTATGTAATATTTTATGTAAATTAAGACATAATCTCTATCATTCAAGTTTAAAATGTGAAATGCTCATAGAGATAAACATGTATAGGATTACAGAACCCATAGGGAGCTTTGGTGTTATGGAATAACATACTCTCAGAAAAAGTGTTACTTTTGCTGTCTTCATTAAGAGGATCACCTGAGAATTTTTTGAAGCAATACTTGGGTCTCAGATCAAATAAATCACAGAACAGGACTTGACCAGCAGTATTTTTCAAAATTCTCTCAAGGAGGTAGAAAATATTCAGATATTATGAATAGGAAAGTTAAATAAATAATTATACCAGGAGGTAAAGAAACCAAAAAAGAAAAATTTCTCAAATGAGGTGATACGACTATTCTTTTGAAATCACTGAGACCTAAAAATGTGCTTGCTTTTTGTTTGGTTTGTTTGTTGGTTTGTTTGATGTGTTTGATTGGTTGGTTGGTTGCTGTTTGATTGGTTGTTTGATTGTTGTTTGATTGGTTGTTTGGTTGCTGTTTGATTGGTTGGTTGGTTGTTGTTTGATTAGTTGGTTGGTTGCTGTTTGATTGGTTGGTTGTTGTTGTTTGGTTGGTTGGTTGGTTGTTGTTTGATTAGTTGGTTGGTTGTTGTTGGATTGGTTGTTTGGTTGCTGTTTGATTGGTTGGTTGTTGTTGTTTGGTTGGTTGGTTGGTTGTTGTTTGATTGGTTGGTTGGTTGTTGTTTGATTAGTTGGTTGGTTGTTGTTTGATTGGTTGGTTGTTGTTTGATTGGTTGGTTGTTGTTGTTTGGTTGGTTGGTTGGTTGGTTGGTTGGTTGTTGGGTGGGTTTTTTTTTTTAATACTGAAAACTTTTCTGAAGAGTGACTGAGAACCAACTCTTTCCAACCTTTGAAGTTCTAAATTCCAAGAACTTAAGTGGCATAAGAGAGTCTTAAGAACCTAGACCACACTACACTTGAGGAAAAGATTTGATATCTCAATGTGAATCAAAGCTGAAGTTGAAGGAATGAAGGTTCTATGGTTCCCAAGTGGATGGACTTTATGATGTTACCTAATCTTCTCCACTTTAGGAATTCTCACAGCCATACTCAGGAGTGTGGAGTTTCGGAATGGCTCATATGATCTGAGAACTCAAGGCCTTATCTTTACTTAAGGCCATCATATCTTTACTTTAATTTCTTTCTTCTTAAGATTTATTTATTTGTTTTGTGTATATGAGTGTTCTATCTGCATGTATACCTGCCAGAAGAGGCCATCATACACCATTACAGATGGTTGTGATCTACCATGTGGGTGCTGGGAATTGATCTCGGGACCTCTGGAAGAGCAGTGAGTGCTCTTAACCACTAAGTCATGTTTTATTTCTAATAATAACTAAACAACACAACTAAATCGCCTTTAACATTAGGGAGGGCAGCAACAGTGCTTTCGTTTTATTACCCTGACTCTTCCCATCCCACAATTCTCATCATCTTCTGCATCACACCCAAAACTGTGGTATTGCTACACTTGCTTTTTATTCCAATATCCTGATTTCTGAGATCAGAATTAAAGTTTCATCCTTTAAAAAGACTGAAATGGATGTTTTGTTTTGTTTTTGTAATGGTCCCCTTGGGCACTGGAGAGATGACTCAGCAGTTAAGAGAACAGGCTACTCTTCCAAAAAGACCTGGGTTCAATTACCAGCACCCACATAACAGCTCACAACTGTCTGTATTTCCTGTTCTAGAGTATCTGACTCCTTCTCATGGACATGCAGAGGGACCATCAATGTAAATAAAAATAAGTAAACTTTATTTTTTTAAAAAATGACACCTCTATCTCAAATATAATCTATTATAGAGGAATACTTAAGAATCAGGGATAGTTAACATGGAATGTCAACTTGACAGGATGTTGCTACAAGAGAAGCTTCTAGGAAAGTCTCGAAGAGATGAGGTAGGTTAATTGCTGTGGGAAGATCATGTTAGATGTGGACTGAGGTCCTGACTTGATGATAGAGGAAAGCAAAATAAGTATTGGCCTTCAATGCAATGCAATGTAACCAGCTGCCCAAAGTTCTGCCATCATGGTGTATGTCCCTGACCTCTCTTAGGTTGTTTTTGCCAGTATTTTGACACATTAGGGACACAAGTAACTAACACAGAGCCAAACTCTAATTGCAGTTCTGCCAGGAGTAATGTGCATGAGATTAGACATGCTTTTCCCCACTTATATGTAAAATTAAGAGGTCAGGCTGGATAGTATTAAATAAATGCTTTCCGTGGGAATGTTCAAGTCAATACATGAGCATTGGTTCCAGATGCACTCAAGACAAACAAGAGAATATGCTCTGCTAAGAAGGGGATGAGCATCTCCGCAGCATTTCCAGACTTGTTTATAGATGCCAACGTTTATCTTCACTGCAAAGGAGGTTGAGAATGGAGCTAGATGCTGAAGCTCATGGGTGGGTCCTGCATTTGATCATCACCACAAAAAATAATAATAAATTAAAGTCATTTGAAGTTTGATCTGACCACCCTTCCCCTTTAGGTAGGGCCTTTTATGTGTCAGTATAACTTATATTATAGGTGACACCACTCAACCTGGATACTTTATGCAGAACCCTGTCACATTATAGATATTTGACTTTGGATTTACTAGTTCCCAGAAACTTTTCCCTACTCTACACTACTGTGGCTAATCTGGAAGAAAAAAAAATAGTTGCAGTTCATGTGTATTATTCCTCTTCCTGAATAAGCAATATGTATATTAAAGAGCATGTTGCTAGGCAGAAGAAGGCACAATAAAAGATATTGTTTACAATGCTATATTAGATTTTGTTCTATATTCAAGTTTAAGTGGTAGATTTCAAAAGACACACAGACGAACGTCAAGGAAATTTCAGTCTTAAAGATCACATAATTTCAAGCTCCCCAAGAAAGTGCCAAGCATATGTATTCAACCACACTTTACAGGTTAGCCAAAGTCCAAGGGGATCCCCAACCAGACATACCTAAGTAAATTCAGAATGCCACTGTGAGACTGTACACTGCTTCCTCTTTCCACATATCTCTTCATGGGCCCTCTCTAAGAGCAGTGAGATGTTAAGCTATGCCTTCATAAATCCTTACTATATTCTTGGTATGATTAGGTAGCTTTGGACCCAAAGAGTTTTCAGGAAATTGATATGCAATATTTAGCATTTGATTGGCATCATGAATTATTTTATTAAACCAACCCAGGATATGAAGAATGGCAGGTTCAAAAGAGACTTAAAAATCATCCTCATCTTCCCCATAGCTGAAAAGGGCCACAAAGGACCCAACTGATTATAAGCTTAGAAATTGTGTTTTCAAGTTCCCATCTGGAGGCATGTTTGTTTATTGCTGTGTAAGTTTGCTCCTGAGTTCTTCAATGGCCTGTTTTGAAAGGGTGCCATTGAAACAAATGCCTCTGTCTTAAAGACTTAAAAAATAATAATAATTGAAAACAATGTAGGGCTATAAATGTCTGTGCCCACAGCCAAGATAAAAAATGCAAAGTCTGGGCCACCTTGCCTTTAATTTTCTAACTGCTGTTTTGTAAGGCTGTGTCATGCTTCTCAGTTCAAACACGCTTTGGCTCTTTATTATTCATGGACCTTTTTCTCAGTCAGTGGTGTTGAATAATAAAACAGCCTAGGATCAAATGGGCCAATTCTCCACGCCTGACACCAACTGCTACTGTTCACTGGGCTCTGCCAAGCGTTGCCTCTGATAATGAGTGGGATTTGGTTAAACAGTAAATTAATGAATAATGAAATATCCAGGTTGATCAGTTAGAGAGCACGCTTGCTTTGCCCTGGGCTAAATGCTTGGGGCAGAAATTACTCTCAAATGGCACTTGCCTGGCTGCTGGTCAGGATAACTATTTTACAGCCTATTGCTTGACAGAATGCTGGGGGGGGGGCAGTCAATGGGGGAGAGGAAAGGAAGGACAGAGTTATTAACAGGGTGGGGGGAGGAGAAGAATAACCTAGTTATCACCTTGTAGGTTTCTAATCTCCATGTGTAAGAACAAAGTCACAAATATGATCTGGAGAAGTCAGAAGTCCAAAATTCCCAACACATGTTTAACATCAAGAGGAAATGATGAGTGAAAACAGCCTCCTTTGTGTGCTTATGCGCATATGTGATTAGAAATAGAACCATTCAACTATTCAACTGCAAATGATTGTTTTTGTGTACACGTTAGAATGGCAACATGCAGGGCAACCATCCAGGACCCAGGTGATAGGAAAACTTGATGCTCATTTCCAGGCTCCAGGCTCTGGTTCTTGAACACGCCCACTTCTACAAATTAAGGTGACTTTTTCAAATGTCCTTCATTAAGAAAGATGTCTCCCTGCAACTGAGATTCTAGAGATTTATAACTACAGCCACTGATATTTTGTCATGTTTCAGCTGCACCCATGACTTTACACTGTTAAGTAGTGCCATCTTTTTGTAACAGAGTAGCTTGGCTCTGTGAAGATCAGATGTGTGCCCGTTACAAGAAGCAAGCTTTGGATCATCAAGAGAACACAGCTGAACACCGTAAGGACAACATGTACTGAGAAAATGTGGGGCTTTTTCAGTCTCAACCTTTGTTTTGGACATAAATTTCTCTAATTGGTTATCTCTGGAATATCTCATTCTTTCAGATCTTTGACCCTTTTAAATTGGCTGAAGATTAGTGAACTTTTCAGTTTTATATACTGAAGAGTTAAATCCACTTCAATAAATTGATTAGCAAGTGGCAGGTGAATATATATGGTCCAGGTAGTTAACATTGCTTTGGTTTGGGGTTGTGTTGGGAGAGAGAAGAAAGAGATGTGTACCTCACAAAGTTGTGAAAGTAAGAAGAAGGTCTTTAGGGCCTTGGGAAGTAAACTCAAAACTGGCCAGGGGAAGGCTAGGTGCTGTCTTCTCTTATCACCCTGATATAGAAGTAACAAATGAATGTTTTTAAAACAGATACATAAGCCCACCAACTAATAAAAACATGGAAAGGAGCAACATAACCTGCTTGTGATTTTGTGCATAGCCAACCCCCTTCTTTCCATTCCTGGGGCCCATAAAGGGCAAGGCTCAGCAGATAGTACTTCTCTAGGTTCAGCCTGCAAGGCTGTGTCATCCACAGATATTTAACCTCTGCACTAGCACCCTTGCCAAGAAAAAAAAAATGAAATGCTCTAATTGTCTTTATTACTTTCAGACGTTGACCACGAAACACAGATGTTCAGTATAGAGAATTAAAGGAAGGGCAAAAGGTCACAGGACCAAGATCAGTTTGATCCTTCTTTGGATTATGTAGCTCTATTGTCTTGACCGGCCCCTAACATTCAAAAAGAAAAGAATATTTAAGTAAAATATAAAAGCAGGTGACTCACCAGTGAGCCCATTTTGCTAGCTGGGCTCTCTATCCTGTACCCGTAAAGAAAAGGAAAAAGGTATGGGCCAACAAAATCAGCCTGAGTCTGCTTCATCCCTGAAAGGACCCTACCTTTAGAAATTCATAACTTCAAAAATTCTACAAACAAAGGAAGAGAGTTAAAGTGTAAAACATTTAAACATGGAGTGAGCAGAGACAGGCAGACCCCTGAGTTCAAGGCCACCTTGGTTCACAGAGAGAGTTCCAGGACAGCCTTGTCTCAAACAAAATATAAAAGAAGAAGAAAACAAGAAAAAGGAAGAAATGTTAGAAGAACAAAACAAAACAAAAAGGGAGCTTTAACACATGGCCCTGTCAGGACAAAGAAAATTCACTTGGGTAAACAGTGCTTTGTTGTGCCTGCTCTGTCCATGATTACTAGGGATCTACAGTTACAGGGGAAAACAACCTGAACTGCAGGCTCCAAGGTAGGTCTCTCAGCTGGTCACCTGGCAAAACTAGCTATCATGGTAGTCATTATGCCCAGTTCATCCTACTCAAAGCTTGATACTTTAGTGCCCAAGTTAACACAGTCACAAAAAATGTTTCTTTTGCATTTGTTTGATGGGAACAACCCAAGGAGGAGTGAAGCTTGGTTTGATTTTATGCTTGCTTTTCCCCCCATTTGTAATGGCTTGGATCCCCTCACTCCCGCAGGCATCACCAGCTCCTCAGATGTTACACTTCCACCTGCAAGGAAAAAGCAATTTATAAGTTTTTTTTTTTCTGTTTTAAGTATGTCCTGTGTATTCCATTTCTTTAGACATTCGATTACAGGTTACGTTCTGCCCTCCTAAATAGTCATCAGCCCTTTTGTGCTCTGAGGTGCTAATTGAGGATTGGGATGTCAGATTCCAGGGCCCTGAACCTCCAGCTTAGCAGGACTTGATCACACAGCTGGGTCTCTATAGTAGACCAGTTTGGGGGAGTTTCCATACTAAAAGTATGATTCTCTCAACAGTCCCAGAAAACGTCCTGTCACCAACCCTCTGTAGCCCACTGCTCACATGCTAGCTTGTTTTCGCTCAGATCACTTGGGACATTTGTCTGCTCAAGTGGAAAAATTCTAACATCCCACCGTTGCCACCACCACATATTCTACTTATACGCCATGACTATTTCCTCCTCCTTCTTAATCAAACAGCTGCTGAGCACGACTCCCCTAATGACATCTGACAACCACATCCTTGAAGTGTTTGCTAATATCCGAAAGCAGGCACGCCTGGGACGTTAACTGGTGGGCCTGGGTAGGTCACGCTTTGGTAAAGCCATCAGCCATTATGTGGCTTTTCTAAAATTCACAGAGCGTTTTTATGCAGAGGCCTCTCTGGGCAGCAGGAGTGACTGTTCCCTCCCACGACCTCCTCACTCCTCTTCCATGAGTCAGCTCCAGTATGCCCTTCGCCCTTCGGAGAAGAAACAGGAACCAATAGGCTCAGAACAAGTAGGTGGTGATCTCTTAGGATCAGAATCAAATGCGTTAAAGTTCTGTGACAAAACTACTTCCTCAAAAGCTGCATAAGAAGCACTGGGAGGGGAGTGTAGAGAAAGAAAGGAAAGGAAAGGAATCCTGTAGGGGTGCTGCCCACGCCGCAGCAATTTGCAATGCTAGAACCTATTGATCCCCGAGTAGCGCAGGAGAAACCCTGGCAGAGACACCCAGCCAACCAGGCTCTAGCTGATGGGGATCCGCCCTGGATCGCTGCGGCGTCTGTGCGCGTGTGATTGCGCGTGCGAGGACAGGCGGGCGCGCGCGCCCGTAACACCGATTCAAACATCCAGGAGAGTGCTCACAGATGTGGGCTGCAGGCGTCCAGTGCGCTGGCTCCTGCAGTCGCTTCTGAGGACACTTTACTTCTTTGCTACCCGGTCTCTAAATTTTGCAGTTCTGGTTAGGGTAGCGCGTAGGTAACAGGAGGCGGAGTGGCGGGGGGGGGGGGGGCTGGAAAGCTGCACCAACCAGTGAGTGGCCTTGGGGAGAGCCACGAAGAGACCCAAACTAGAAAAGTGGATGGCGAAAGACGTTTGACGGATCTCATCTTGAGCAAGCCCTTGAGGTTATTTATGAGGCCCAATTTTAAAGTAGTGGCTGCCAGGGATGTAAAAAAGGAGCTCACCCCAAGCTATGAGAGGAAATACAGTTGCAAGAACGCTGTTTATGACGATATAAATCAACATGAGGCTTGTGACGGGGAGTATGTGTGTGTGTGTGTGTGTGTGTGGAGAGAGAGAGAGAGAGAGAGAGAGAGAGAGAGAGAGAGAGAGAGAGAGTTAGTTTTGGATAGAAACTAAGAGACAAAGTCACAGAGTAAAAATTAATCTCACCCTTTTGGTCCTGCCTTATCCTCTTCCCGGTCTGCATCAAACCTGTTGAAAGATCAGGGAGAAGGGAGAGAAGAGAATGCATACGCCATCCTGGGTGGGGTCCGCTAGACTCTTCCCCGAGTTTACAGAAGAACCATTAAAGGTCCAGGAAATACATGTAAATAAACAACTTGCAAGATTTATGGGGAAGACTTCAATTTTATAGGACCGTATTTATAGAGCTCCTCTGGCTCCGTTATAAATAGATTAATGGGAAGCTAAAATTAATGGACTTGTGCGCTGCACGTTTAGTTTTTGAGTCTTCAATAAGGCAGACAACCATGGTCTGAACACAAAAGGCAGCTAGGGTGTCTGGAAGCTGTAACAGACCTTCTTGCAAAGGAGAAGACCCACAGGGCCATCAACAGCCCCAGGGATGGACACGGGACCAGTTGTTTTCAAATAAGGAAAAGAAAAGCATTTTAAATTTCTAAACCATTAAACTTCTACCTTAATGAGGACCTTAAGCCAGTGATGAATTAGGGGAGGGAAGTTAAGTTTTCTGGATGCTCTAGAGAGCTCCAGGCACAGAGAGAGGGCAAGGACTTCACCTCCAGCACCACTTAAGATTCCCTTGCAGGCAAGGTTAAAGACCTGTGAGCTCTGCTTGAAGTCTTTCCTAATGTCCTCTATGGCTTTCCTCTATGGCTTTGTACTGTAGTGATGGTTGAGGCTTCCAAACATTCCTCCCACGCCTCCCCACCCTCCATTCCTTTCCCCACAGTTATAGCCTTTGTAGAGCTGGAGTTTTGCTTACACAGGTCATTGACTTCTTACCAAAAGCTGGTGGGAGAGTCATGCTGGTACAGAGTTTGCCTGCAGGATAATAAATTACTTGTCTCTTTATCCAAGGCTTGTGTTCCCTTGCTGTAGGAACCTTGTCATAGAGTATAAAAATTACCCACAACACAACTCTCTATCTGCCCAGTGCTAACCAGCCCCACACTTTGTCAAGCAAATGAAAGGGAAATCCAATGTTAACACAACTGAGCAAGAGACTAAAGCACTTTCATAAGTTTCCTTTTAAGCTATATAGATCACATACCCTCATAAAGACACTTCCTGTGGGATTTCTGTTTGGTTTTGCTTTGTTTGGGTCCTTTCTTTTTCCCAGTCCCTTCTCCTTTTATTTTTTGAGTTCATTGTTTACAGTTCTACCCATAAAAACTGTGCTCCCTTTAAATTAATAAATAATACTAGAACTAGAAAGTCTCAAAACTGATTGCTTTAGCTCTTCTGTATTTTCTATTGGAAAATATAAATGGACAAGGTTTCTTTGAAAAACGGAAAATTTGTGAGAAACATACTATCAATCACTCTACTACGAACTGTATGTTACACACTCTGGTGTAATCTGAGCTCAGAATGAACCATTTCTGTATTCTGTAGTGGTTGCTATTTCTGCTTTTTATGATTATGTTAGGCAGTGATAGTGTAGGAAAAGACAGATAAAGCCTGTGATGCCCCAAGAGAGGCAGTGACTCATACAAACTGTAGAATATCTTAAATGACTTTGCTTTCCTGGTCTCCAGAAAGATATTCCCACCTTGGGACAAAATACAGATTGAGACATTCAGTCACTGGAGCTTATGGGGCTAAACCAGAGTCCATTAACCCAAGTGAGAAAAGCTGGTTGCCTCAGAACCCAAGATAAGAAACAGCATCTTAAGCTATAAACAACTCTGTCCTCTTAGCTGAGGGAACTTTTTCATCATTTATTTGCAGAGACCCTTACTGAGGAAGAGAGCAAGAGATTCCATCCTAAAAGGGACCACTTAACCCTTCCCACCCCTAAAAACCAATGTCTGCAAGGGCAAGAGCCAACACCCAGTTTTGCAATATGTACCAACACCACCTGGGAACATGTAGCCCATCGACTACCCACTTGTAGCATCTTTGACTTGGATTCAGGATCTTTTAGTCACCCAGGAAGTAAATATAACACTCTTTTTTTTTTCTTTTAAGGGTAAAACAAACAATAAGTTGCAGTTAATATGAACTTTTATTACAAATATGATTGGGACTAGTATCCATTTGAAGTTTTAAGAGTTTAAAAAAAGGCATCTCCTACTGGAAATAAAAGTCTTCATTTTTCTGATAAGCAAAATTTACTGTATTTCCGTTGTAACAAAAACACTATGTAAGTCAGTGGGGGGTGCAAAAAGAAGAAAGCTTTTTTGCTATATCTTTTTTCTGTCTGTAGAATGGAACAATCTTCATGTTTAAGGAACTGAAGAGGAGAACACAACAAAAACACAACAATCTTTTTTATTTATGTAAATCAGATTAACACTGGACAATAAACCAATTTCTACCCAATACCATAACAGCTTGTCTATAAAGAACAGAAGAATTCAGATAGGATTCTAGCTAGGGTCAAGCGGTTCTTTTTTCTTTTAAACCACCCATTCACAGAGGTATAGAGTCACAGATAAATAATCCCAAACTACTTGCTCATCATATTTACACATTCCCATTAAATTAAGCATAAATAAATATATACAAACTTAACACGGATACCCTCCAGAGTGCTCTCGAGAAGAGGCAGTTGGTACCTCTTGACTGGGTGGTCAAAACAAATGGTACTGAATTAAAGGCCAACTCAAAAGGAGAATCAGTTTTGGCATTTAAAGAAGAAATGGTGTTCACCCCGTTGTTGTTGTTGTTGTTGTTGTTGTTGTTGTTGTTGTTGTTTAAGAAAACAATTCCAATACTTCTGGTATTTTTCTTTTACCAATAATTTAATATACATCAGCAAAGGAGGGAAGCTCATTTCTCAGAGCTCTTGAGGCAGAGTCTGGTGGTTTAAGGTCATCAGTTCCTTCCCACAGAATGTATTACAAGCACAGGCTATCAGGTATGGTGACAAATTTTCTATCAATACTCTAACTAGGGAGGGGTCTTGAACCATGAAGGTTCAAGTGTAGAAAAGTTAGGGGGTTGGGGTTTTCCATTCGACCAGTTTTCATAGATTATGAAATAATTGCTTAAGAGAAAGTTCCTGGCCAATGCCAACAAAAGTTGGATCTTCAAAAGCCTGTTGAGCTCCTTATATGGGGGTGGAGAAAGCTAAGGATGAAGAAGTAGGTTTCAGGCAGGGAAGTGGGGAAGTGGGGAAGTGGGGAAGTGGGTGGGGAATGCAAGATAAGTTGGTGAAAAGAAGAAAAGAAAGTTACTTCCTAGTTGGGATGAAAGTTAAAGGTCTCTAGAGAGGGAATCCTCACCTAGGAACAAACTCCATGAGACCCAGAATAAAAGTAGGAGGATGCTTGGTTCAAAAAGAAGGGGCTCCAAGAACCTCGGGGAACTCCAGCAGTCACGGGCCTACTCTTCAGTCTTTAGCTATTTGGTTTTGGAATCCAGCATTTAAAGGGTTTGAGGGTGGTGGGAGCGGGCCTAGATAAGATAAGCCATCAACAGAGTGAAGGGGAGAGGATAGGACTGTAACTCACCTGTTTGGTTTGAAAACAAAACTCAAAGGGCCTGGCCTTAAACGTTTTTTCCTTGACTTAAAAAAGCAAACTCTTGCGTTAATCCTACTGTTTATTGATTTATAAATCCAAGGAAACCAAATCTTTTAATAACTCAATTATCAGATAAATGTAGCCGGCTTGGCTAAGGAAAGCATGGGGACGAAAGGTCCGATGTGAAACAGAGAGAAAAAGAACAGAAACAGAAGACAACCCGGGAGATGGGGGAGAGGGAGCCTCAAGTCAGGTCTATCTAGCTGCCCCTTCGCTGATGCTCAGGGGAACACCAGGGCGTCTAAGGGAGCCTACCTACCCAAGAATGACAGTTCTTATTTCATGTCCACACTTCAGGAGAGTAAGGATGTGGACAGTTTCCTTCCTGGCAATAAAGAACACGTGGAGGTTTCAAATTCCGTGGACTTTTTCAAGCTACAAGGTCTCTGAGAGTAGAGCCCCGAGTGACCGCTTGCGGCAAAAATGGCTTTACAGAGCTCTGGGATCCCTCCCCCCACCCCCAGCAGCCAGTGGGGCGCCGCCCCTTTACCTACTCGGGAACCGGCCTTTCTCAGCTGCCTTAGCCCTTAGCGTGAGGCCGAGAGCAAGAAGGGCCAGTACAGCTCGCGCCCCCAGCAGCTGCTGATTCTACGTCCTCAACACCACTGGGCTTCAGTGGCCCACATGTTCCCAGGACCTGCACAGTAAGAGCAAGGCGCATCCATCGCGTCTCTCGATGTCACACGCGTGGGGCGCGTTGCCCTGCAAGGAAAGGAGACGATGTTTTTCAATGTGTTTTCTGCTGGCCTCGTGCAATCAGAATTCAACTAATGCAAGCGTCCAGGTTCTTTGACAAAAGGGGTGGGCTTCTAAACTGAGGAAAGATGAGAGTCTATAGTTCACACAATGTATTATTTTTCCTGCCCTTTCTACTCCTTTCAGCCTTGTCGATGGCTGTGTCCTGGAAACCTACTGGGCTCAGAAGCAGCTAGAGTTGGGAGCGGAGATGTTGCCCGACCCCAATTTTTGTTTACAACCTTCATCCTTTGAGCAATCCCCTCAGAGGGTCCCTAAAACTTCAACCCCTTCCCTTGCTTCAAAGTGGATTGAAAATGATAGGAATACTGAGAGTCCAGACTACTGGGGGAAGGGACTGTCTGTAAATCACAGAAAACATCTGATCATATATCCCAATGGATTTTATAAAGTTCCCTTCTAGGTAGTTGAAAAAAACAAGTGTACCCAAACTAAATTTGTGCACCAATCAAATACTCTACTCCTTGATCTTGCTAAAGGTGCAGGTTTTACTTCATGGTAATATTAAGATGGGGTACAGTAAAAAGTTGGACTAAGAGAAGAGAGATACATTAAATGCATGGAACTTCATCCATTAGGAATATTCTCAATAAATATAGACAGCAATTCAAAATTGAAATACGAGCTCGTTCCCTTTGCTTTGTGCTTTCTGGGGGGTGGGGGTGGGGGTGTGTGCGCGCGCGCGCGCGCGCGCGCGCACCATTTTATACCAAAATACCTGTGTATCTGAGTAGGAAAACTGTTTCATTCATAAAGCAGAGTCATGGTAGTTTGTAGACTGTCTTCCCCAATCACATCAGCAAAACTGCTTCTTTCCCCCATTAAAACATCCGGTCCCCAAAAAGCCCAAGGAAATGGAATCCATTTTTCCAGTAAAGACAATACCATTAGAATATAGGTTCCAAAGCAAGATATCTTACTCGACTCCCTTAAAATGCATTCTGCAGTGCCCCGCCCCTGCTGGAATTCCTGCGTTGAGGTCCGTTAACAAGAAATTCAAAGTCGCTCTCCCAACACTGGCCACTTCCTAAATGATTGATTCTCTTTGAGCTTCTTTAAAGAAGTAAAACCTGCCGAATCTGACGCGCAGGCTTTAACTTTTAAAAGGATCAGGTTGTTGTTGTTGTTGTTGTTGTTTCTCAGTACCTTATAGATTGTGTAGGAAGCCCAAGTCTTCTTTGAAGAAGCTCATAAACCATGCGGGTAAAGCTTGGGGAAACAGAAGAGAGTCAATGGTACATACCCCTCCGAAGGAATGACTTACTAATCAAAGTTTTCATGTTTTTGTTTTGTTTTCTTTCTTTTCCTTTCTTTTTAAACTATACCGCTAGATGACACAAGTATAACAAATGTAATATTCTCTGTGAGCAGGTGCTGTCGCGTCTGGGAAACTAGTAACATTTTCTAAAAGGAACCATGATGAATCAACTTATCCGTTTCCTCTCTGCCGCGGGAGACGCGGCTCTCAAGCCTGGATCAAAAGCTAGAGCCTCCGCCTGTCCCCCACCCCCACCCTTGGCCTCCCTAATTAAACACACCGGGGCGGGGGTGGGAGTGGGGGTGGAGGTGGAGGGGAGGTGGGGGAGTTGGGCTCAGGGGACTAAGGAACACAAGGCGCGGTCTGGATACCAAAGGGGCTAATGTCAGAGAGCTAATCACACTCGTGATCACCCAGCAGGTTCCCAGGATCGCTGTGAGGAAGGGAGAAAAGGAAGCAGCGGTAGAGGAGAATGAGGAGAAATGGAGGGCGCGAAGTGCGAGAGTTTCCTTTAAAATAAAAAATTCAAATTAAAAATTTAAAAGTTCGTGCGTCTCAGTCAACCAGCTCTCAAAAGCATTGACACCAACGTTTCTCCAATTTTCTTCCAATAAGTTAGCGTGTTCTCATGTTTAGTCTCACGTTTTATTTTCCAAAAGGGGGATTCATAGTTTTCCTTTATTATCTGTATTACTAAATTCGAAAGAACCGACGTGGAAAATCCGGACGGTTGTCTCCACGTGTATCTTGAAATAGACACGGAGAGCCGGTTTGTTGCTCCGTTGTATGCCTCAGTTTATTTTTTTAACGTTATTTAGCTTTCTTTTTAAAATTTTGATTGTATGTGTATTCTACCTAATATAATTCTTCCAAAGCCAATCCAATATGTTAAAGCTAAATTTATTTTTTTTTCTGTTTTCCTTTTGTATTTAAAACATTTTCCTTCTCTTTAATTTTTTTTTTTTTCATTTCCTGTGTTTCTCCTCCTTGTCGCCAGTTTTACTACCTGGGCCTTCCCCAGACGTGTGCCTGTTAGTGGTGTTGTTCAAGAACATCTTGTCCATGCCTTTGAGCGCCTCGGTGAGATAGTTCTGCAGGGCGGTGAGCGCAGCGCAAATGGCCGGGGCACCGAAGCCGTGCGTGATAAGACTGAAGTGCGTGAGACAGCTTTGGATGCCCGGCTCCAGGATGGGGCTGGGCCGGCTGTTTCCGATCGGTGTCCGGTCCTGAGCCAGCAGATCCGTAAATTCTTTACAAAGTTGCCTGAGGAGGGGTAAGGGGAGAAGACAAAAGCACCCTCAGAGTTCTGGTCGCTCGCCTAGAAAACCAGACACTCACAAAAGCCCTGAGGCTTTGGGTCCGAGGACAGCAAAGCTATCTTTCCCTATTCCTCTCCTTTTCTTTCCCCAGGGCACTCCCTCATCCAGCAGCTGGGACTGGAAAGAACTCAGGGAGAGGAGGGGTGCACCCCTCCCACAACCCCACCCTCACTCCCACCCTTTTTTCCCTTTCTGTTCCAGGACCACCTGTATTCTGCTTTAGGAAATTCGCTAGGCATTTTAGCTTTTGAATTTGAATAGACAATAAATTTTAGCTGTTACCTGGCACTTTTGAAAAATTATTTCCCCTTCTTCCCGCCTGCCTTTCCAAACCTCTCTCTCTCTTTCTCTCTCTCTCTCTCTCTCTCTCTCTCTCTCTCTCTCTCTCTCTCTCTCTC
>NC_034594.1:1034827-1036034 GCF_900095145.1 Mus pahari | reverse complement strand
TCTTTCTCTCTCTCTCTCTCTCTCTCTCTCTCTCTCTCTCTCTCTCTCTCTCTCTCACACACACACACACACACACACACACACACACACAAAACTGAAAAATTTAAGCCCCTCAGCCACAAGCCTGTCCCTGGCATAGAAGCAGATTGCTGTAGCCTTGCATGGCCCAGGGCAAAAACCTGTTTATCCTAGGAGAGAATGCTGATTCCATTCAAAGCAAAACCCATCTACCTGCAGCATGTTGGAAGAAATATCTCTTCCCTTCTTTAAGAAAAAATGACCCCCCCCTTTTTGCATATGTGAGCTAATAAAAATCTTTGTGTAACAGGATGGTTGTCAATATAAAAGGATTTCCTCATAGTTTAAATAAAACTTAGAGGTAGATGGTTGACACACTAGGGATGATGGATTTTTATTTGTTGAAGGTTTTAATTTCCTCAAGGCACCTACAATTTAGAGTACTCTCCTAGCCCTAGGAAGCCCTTGTGTATGGATTGGACTTATTTGAGAAATTTTTAATATAGGGAATGAATGGGAGGGGTGTAGCCCTGAAGGTCAAATGGCTTGGCTCTGTTGGCAGGCTGAGGTATGGCATCCTCTGAGGCCACAGCCTTTTCTCAGATTGGCAGACTTCTGACCACCTTCCTTTACCCAGCCTCCGGTTCAATGGGATGTCAAGAAAAGCAAACATATATAGGAAACTGGACCTATACAGTCAAGGAATGGCTGAAAGGGCACTTAGCAACTAACAGGCAGACCTTGGGGGTCCTCTTCCCTGGGGTGGTGCTACATTGCCCAGGGCTAGTAATAAACCAAATGGGGACTCTTTCTCCACCCACTGACAGCAACCAAGAAAGATTGATATTTCCAAGCCCTGTGGATAAAGATCAAGTCTTTCTACCTTCTCAGGTCGCATATATCCCTAAAAGTGACTGTGCTTACCCAATAGAGCCTTTGCCAGTGAGGCTCACATACACTCTCCCAGGCTCTGACTCACCTCCCTTCCATCATTCCAATGTGAAGGGTTTGGGGATTGGGTCCAGAAAATGAATGGGTGTAGCAGGGGTCCTGGAATGAGTGTGGTGGGAAAGCTTCCAAGGTGGTTCTGATAACCTAGGCTAAAGAATAGTGGCCTTAAAAGTCATAAGGTTTCCAAACGAGAGAGAGAGAGAGAGAGAGAGAGAGAGAGAGAGAGAGAGAGAGAGAG
>NC_034594.1:1016301-1034782 GCF_900095145.1 Mus pahari | reverse complement strand
GAGAGAGAGAGAGAGAGAGAGAGAGAGAGAGAGAGAGAGTGTGTGTGTGTGTGTGTGTGTGTGTGTGTGTGTGTGAAGGGAGTGGGCGTCAAATCATCCCTGTAAGAAATAGAGGTTTTGTGGATCTCGTTATCTACTTTAGACAAGGTTAGTTTGGTTTTTTAATTATTTTATTCTTCCTTAAATTTCCCTGCTTCATTTATAAACTACAACTAACTGGTCCTTACTACCATATACCAGAGGAGGGGTAAGAGGGAAACCCACTTCCACCAACCCCCCAAAAGATCTATTAATACTGCAAGATGGTGGTAGGTTGGCAGGAAACCTTCTAAAACTAGGGTAGGGCCAGGTTTTGATCATTGGTTGAAGTCTTAACTTTGTACTCATTTCTAACACTGCCAAAAAAAGGAAACTTTGTAATTCGGAGAACAAACGCTTAAGACTCAAGCATTTAAAAATTTGCACAGCCCAAACCAGGCTCTGTAAGCAATTAAAGTTCTGGGACATTAATATTTTTTGACCCTGCGGAAAGGGGCAATCAAATTCCAATCACGTCTCAAAAACATCTGGACAAATTTGAGCAAATGATTTTTCAGCCTTCCATATATTTCTTTAAATTACGCTGTCAATGGAACAAACCGCGTCCTGGAACGCTAAATAAATGAACGCTGCTGTTTAGGCGGTGCCTGCGACAGAGAAACGTGCTGGTGCACGCAGCGCCGCCCACTGCAGGCCTGAGCTGGTCATAAAATACCAACAATATGACACCGAAGCCAAAGACAGGAGTAAATCAAATAAATAGAAAACCCACTGTAAATGTTCAAATGAGCTCTAGACCTAAATTTAGCCAGAGATTTACTGTTTTCCCCTCTGGAGTTGTAGTAAATTTTACAAGTCCGCGGAAGATGACAAACAGCAACCTTGGAAATGGAGTAATTAGAGCTGTGGGTAGAGATGGACACGCGTGGGTGACATATAGACACCCTGAGCGAACACATATTGCTGTCCCCCTGATGGCAAGGGAGACCAATGCAAAGCTCAGGCAAAAATATTCACCTCGGGATCTGGGAAGACTGAGAATGTCTGCCTGACAGCCCAGAACTGTGTGTTGGGGGAACTGTTAAAACCCCACATTCTCTTTGTAAACGGAGGAGAAGCGTGAGATATTCCCATAGCCCCTCAAATCTACTAGCCCCCACATACCCCGCCCCTGAGAAGCCGAGAGCTTCTTGCCTGCCCTGTTGTTTCTGGCAAGGCTCTTTCAAGGCACTCACAGCAGTTTCTTAAGTGGACCTGCGTCTGGGAGGGAGTTCTGGACCGTCGCCCAGAGACTTGGGAACTCACTTGGTGGCCAGCAGCATATTCTTTCTGGAGTGCAGGTCACTGGGGTCCGTGTGCTGTCTGTTCAAATACTCTGACACGGCTTTAGCAGGAAACTCTGTTTCACAAATATACCCAAAATCCCGAGCTAAATGAACAGCTTCCCCTGTAAGGAGAGCAGCAAAGAATCAATGGCTAGGCTAATAGCAACCTAGCCTAACACTTGAGGCCAGGTACCACACTCCACAAAGTCAAACCTGAGACAGATACTCAAAGTAAAGACGAACTTCACAACTCAAATGAACAGGACAAATCTTATTCTACCAGCCTCTGGCTGAGCCAGGCTCTAAACAGGCACCACCCCCTCCCAAGAGATTTGGGGCTTCCTGCAGATAACTCACATTGGCTTAGAGGGAAGTGGCCTTAGATTCAAGAACAAGAACCACATTACAATTTAATTTAGACGTGTGGCAGGAATATGCTACCCAGACTCCTCTCCTCTATTTAAAGCACCAGTTACACTTGCATGAAATAAAATTTAAAAGGCACCACCTTCTTCCTACAATTCTATTAGCAAACAGTCTAATCTTTACAACTAATGTGCATAAGCAAATCTACATATGTAAATGCTGCTGAAGAGTAATAACAGTATGTAACAAGTGGGTGTGAAAAGAGTATATTCTGCATCAAAATAATTATTTACCCTGGCTGTTTTCAGGGGATCTGCCTTTCAGAGATTTCTGTCATCTTTCTCCTACTTAAAGACTTTTTACTGTACAAATATGGAACTGCAGACACCAGGTCATGCTAAACATTCCATAGTTTACCCTTCTGCATATGGTATCATTACCTTTTCAAAAGCTCAGCCTTGAGGACTTGAGGAACGATAACAAACAGGATAAAAAAAATAGTTGTGTTGAATTATCTCATGAATACATAATTTTGAAAGAAAACGGTTTACTTTTAAAGATATAAAAACAAAAGACTTCAAGCAAGCATAGTGTTTGTAAGGATTCATTATACCAAAAAAAAAAAAAAAAAAACACAACAAATACTGTCCTTTCAATGTGAGGATTCATTATACCAAAAAAAAACACACAACAAATACTGTCCTTTCAATGTGATTCCCAGTTTCTTTTTCTTCTCCATCAAAATCTTTGTCTCATGCTAAGATTTCCTGTTTTCAAAATGAGTTGGTTTTTTTTTTTTAAATATTAATGGTTCCCTAGAAGGCAAAATGAAGGACTGGAGCTCAGTGGTTAAGAGTGGTTAAGACTGCTCTTCCAGAGGTTCTGAGTTCAATTTCCAGCAACCACATGATGGCTCACAACCATCTGTAATGGGATCCAATGCCCTCATCTGGTGTGTCTGAAGGCACTGTTACAGTGTACTCATATAAATAAAATAAATAGTTTTTATTTTTTAAAAAAAGGCAAAATGGAATACCCACATGCTAAGAAGGTTTAACTGCTACCAAGTGGGATTTCAAAATGTGATGACTTGAGGCCTCTGATGGGCGAGTTCAAGCCCAAAACAAACACTTTGCCTTAAAGATGGTAAAAATGTAGGACCAATAAATCTTTGATCTCCTTATGATCACCATTTGAATTATTAAGATGCTGTCCTGCCAAAACCAACTTCCTACAAGAGTCATAATACCATGTCTACTAAAAAACAGGACACACAAGGAAGATCCCAGAGAAAATCCTCCACTATCTTCCATGTGTACCAACTGATCATGCTTTCTTGTCTATCTCCTCTACACATTCAAATGCTGACATTCTTTTTCTAGACTACAAAGTTATTAATTATCACAGGCCATAGATTTCATCTCAAAACCCAAACTGACAGGCAAATTAGAAGTTTCTCAGTGACATTATGGCCATTTAATTCACAAGTAATGAATTTGCCTTGAAGTTTCAACTCATCTCTTGTCTCTCTATGTGTTTTCAGAGTCCCCTGCATGATTTTCTCTTAAAGAGGGCTGGCCTTCCAAAGGTGTCCATAACTCATCAAGTCCAAACAGGTAGGACACTCATGAGTTTTAAAGAAACCATTAAAACCCATGAACACTATATGTTTTTTTACACTTTTCAACTTTTATTCTGCTTATTGGGGGTTGAGTGTATAGAGGTGAGGGGAAGCCAGGAAGGCTCTCTCCTGGCACCTTGCAGGACTTGGAGATGGAGGTCAGGTGGTTAGTGAGGCTTGGAAGCAAGTGCCTTGATCCTCAGCAGTCCCCTGCTTTTTGCTAGTAACACTTAGTGGTGAAGTAAGAGGAGGGCAAAGAGCTTTGGTTGTAGCTTGCAGGAGTTCAAGCAGAGAGTGCATTAGCCACTGGGGCAAGAGAAGTGACCCCTGCTCTGATGTAGCAACTGTGCCTGAGCCCTGTTCAGAGGATAGAAATATATATTAGTGTTTACTTCCTTGCAACTGCTGGTCCTGCTAAGTAAAAATGCCTTTGGACTTCTTTCCTGCAGCCTCTTGCCATCTCACTCATAAGGGCACAGCAATCACAATGATTTCCAGTTAATCATGAAATGTGTAAAATGTCAGCCTCCAGTGGACACTTAAGCTTCACCCCTTGATGAAATGGCCACAAGTCTTGCTTACCTTCTACCAGTGAGGTGAGTAACGTGACATTTGCTGCTTTGCGCCTGCCCGCCGGTAAATTCAAACCGATTTTTTCTAGCCTTTCTCTCAAGGATCTCCCCCCATTTTTTGATTTGGCTCTGCAATGGCGAGAATTAACATTCTGATTAACCTCACAGTGTTCCTGAAACAAAGTTTAGACTTAGCAATCTAGAGCCCAGTGGAGCCTGAAGAGGCTTTATCTTGAGTTTTGCACCCCCCCTTCAGTTATTTGCTGATAGTTTGCTGAGGTTTGCTTAATTTCTGCAATACAGAGCATTAAAAAGTATGTCTTGTATTTTTATATCTTGTGAGGGAGAAAATGATACCAGATGGGAATAATTAGATTGTAGGGCAGTGGATCCAAAAAAGGTAAATATTGCTCAATTCAAGGACATACACAGGTTCACTTCCTGCCATGAAGCCTGTGAGTAAAACAGAATCCAGTCAAACTTGTGAAAGAAGGGAAAGAAGAAGGCTAGATTCCAGAACCACCAGGCTTCTAAAGAAGGGACCAAAAATTTGTAAGTTTTAGAAGGGGAGAGAAGCCTGACTTTTGTAATCAAATGATGTCTGTTGTCATGGTAACAACAATCCTAAGACTTTCCAGCTTGTTAATATGATAAGCGTTTTGTATTCACTATCTCAATACACTTTATACACTCATGTTCAGGAACTAAATTAAAACATGCCCACTCTGGACACCAAGGTGGGGTGATGTGCACCTTTAAATCCCAGCACTTGGGAAGTGCAGACAGGCAGATCTCTGAGTTGCACACCAGCCTGATCTACAAAGTGAGTTTCAGAACTGCCAGTGCTACACAGAGAAACCTTTGTCTTAAAAAGTAATGACAATCATAATCATAACTTAAAAAACAAAGCCTGACTATGAAACTCAAAAGACTCACTTGAAAATATAACCAAACAAGGACTGTAGAAGAGGACTCAAATAAAGAATATTCTGGGGTCACACCAACACTTAGCACCCCTGAAGGCAATCCATGTCCTCTAAGGGCTGGGCAAAAATAAAGGGAAACTGGTTATCCTGCATGAATCCTGGTTGCTGTTCTTTTTAACCAGCCACTTTCAGGAAAGAAAGAGGTCGTGAATATCTAGAATGGGCTTTAACTTTAGAAAGTTTTGTCCATGCAAAGTCCCTTACTTAGTAAGGACAACACCAAGGATCCAGATGTTGGCAAGAACTGTTGGGGGAGGGGAGCCATTTCTTCCTCCATTTTCACCAGTAGTCTGCCCATGGGTTGCAATATTGGAGAGCAGTTCCATAGCCCCAGGAAATGACTACTAATAATTATAAAGTACTATTAATGTTGTGAGGTGTGACACTACTGAAAGGAGGTCATAGATCTAGAAAAAAAAATCTTTTTAAAACGGGGGGAGGGAGCATAATATGCTAGTGAACTAATTTTTAAAATCAGTGAAGTGGAAAGGCTATGGATAGCATGCTGGAAACTGCTTTTGTCTGTTTCAAATGTCCGTGCTTGGTGGGGAGACCAGGTTCTGGGTTGAACTCAGGCTATGCCACCACAGAGAGGTTATATAGTTGGGAGCCTTGCACTGGCCAGAGAGCGAAAGGATTCCAATCCCGAATTTTCTAGGAGAGTTGCACATGCGCAGTGTAGTCTGGCACGAGTAGGACTTTGGTTGCAAACTTAAAGTAGCACTACAACCCTAGACTCCCAGCCTCAACCTTCCTGCTGCTTGGTACGGGGGGGGGGGGGGGGGGGGGAGGGAAGATTCACTTAAACTCCTGGTTGCTAGGCAACCGCGTCAAACTTTCTCCCTCAATTTCCACCATCCTCCTCCTCCACTAACAGAATCGTGTGTGTGTGTGTGTGTGTGTGTGTGTGTGTGTGTGTGTGTGTGTAGTTTTTGTTGTTTGTTTTATTTTGTTTACCTTCTGAGGACGCCGCCCAGGAGAGACGCATTGAGGCATTCAGGGGGCGAGAGCCTTCTCTGAACTTCGCCCACAGTAACTTTGTACTTTGAAGTTGAACTGAGTAGAGATAAACGGCCTGGGACTGAGCAAAATACCTCGCCGGTGTTGACTGACATTCCTCCCAAGAAGCCATCTTTATTCATCATTAGAGAAGTCACAGATTTGGGAGGGACAGGAACTAGGGAGAGATGGAGAAAGGGGGAAAAAAGTTTCCATAAAGGTGAGCGGGCTTTATTAACACTACTGAAAGTTGATAGCAAGTCATCTGGGAAAGCCACCCCCCACCCCCCTCCACCCCCACCCCCGGCAGCCACCAAGTGGAAAGAGTAGAGCGAGGCAGCTACTCAAGTGGTTCCCAGCTGTACTGCGGTCCCAGTGCTGTGAACTGACCCAAATGTCAGCATTCCTCTGGAAACTTACCCCATACCAGAGGACATGTGAGAGTCCCTTGCCATAGCCCAGTTAGACCTTGACTATGCTGTGAACCTAGGCAAAGCCTATTTGGTCACGTGCGTGCTTCTTGTGCAACCATGGACACCTAGCAGAGATCCTGATTTCAGTTTTCTCCAAGGTCCTCTCCAAGATAACACTATCTCATCTGACACTTGAGGGTGAAGTTTTCTGAGAGAAACGGTGAATCCAATGATCTTTATGGAAATTCCTCCTCTCTGACTGGACCCAAACTTGTTTAAAGAACATCACTAAAGATAGGGTGCGTGTGGTGGGTTGGCAGAGGAGGGAGGAATAAGAGCTGCTTCTTGCTATTTAGTGAGCCCTATTCCCACCCCACCCACCCCACCTCCCACCCCCCCCCACAGAAAACAAGAGCAGGATTCGTTTAGAAATGTACCCAAATGCTCATCTCTAGTAAGAGCAAAGCAGTGACATGAATTTTGTTTACAAATTAAGGCACGGGCTGGGCTGCTGATTGTTTGGAACAGTTATGATTTACAACAGGTGCCCCGATCAATCAGCCAGTCACCATAATTCAGATGAGCGGTGGTGGTCTTGCCTTGCCCCAGTTGTTTCGTTTCAGCAAGTAATTGATAACAAACCACACTCAAGGTATGTTTTATGCAGAAGTTAATAAGAGCTGACAGCTGGCTGCCACTGCCGCCCGCCCCTGGTGCAGTCAGCCTCTGCAGTTTGTGTTTCTGTTTAATTGTGTTTTGGTGTCATCTGCATGTCAGGATGAGGCTGAGCTAGGTGGAAGGCTGGGGGAATGCGAACCAGGAGAGCAGTGTCCTGAAAGTCTCCCCCTTTGAACTTCTCCCGATTTCCCCTACAAGTTAACTTCTTCCGTGGAGAACACATTGAAGTATATATTTAGAATAGGAGAAAAAAAAAAACAAAAAAAAACTTCGACTTGTACCTTTCTCATAATGACCAATCTCACCCTATCAATATGGCTGGGAAAGACACACTCGCTTCCACATGGGATCCAGAATTTTAGGGGAAAAGAGTAAAATTCCTTTTCTACCGGACAAATAAGACAGTGTGACATCTCTTTGGGTTGGCTCTTTACAGCACAGATTTCAGCATTCAGACTCCATGGTTGTTGAGAGATTTTCAAAAGTTAACTGTTTATTAATTTACTTGGGTGTTTTACAAAACCTTTCAAAAACAGCTTTCATTGAGGGAGTCGATTTAGACACTAAAGCATTCCCTTTAACCACTTCTTGATATAGATATAGAATTTCAGGAACTATTGTTGATGTCCAGGACCTGTTTGTTCTGGTTGGAGGAATTATATTAGAAAACGGGGCATCTTCTGCACTGCCACGGGTAAGGACAAGGTACAAAGGGGATTTTGATTTTCTGGACACTCATATTTTCATTAGGGACTGCTTCTCATTTGAGACCAAAGCAGCAAAATGTCAAAACATTTTCACCAGACATGAGTGATAATGGTGGTTGTAAATCTCTGAAAATAGGTGATTGGGATGGAGACATTCAATACTTGTACACAGTATCCACATGTACTTTTGTCTTCTATTTCCAGAGCATTGTTGATATTTATATTTCTTATTTATATTCAACTCTTTACATATAATTCATACTAATAGCCAGTGTCCCCGTGGCATCAGCTTGGGAAAGAGTTCCCCTAAATAAGATAGCCCTTTGCAGTTTCTACAAAAGAGCTAAAGAAATAAATTATGTAAAAGATCTCATCGATGATACTTTGTTTAGCATTGCTTAGAATATTTTAATAACAGAACAAACCCAACAAACTGACAGTTGTATTATGTTTATTAAGCCAGCATTTCTTAAACAGTAGGTTTTTTTTTTTTTTTCTGGCTTTCTGATTTCCAGATCCCAAATTTCTTGAAAACTTAGGCTTTCAGAGAGGCTTTGTACCCTGTTCTTGAACTGTACTATCGCTGACTGCCTGATTCAGCTGGTAGGAGCTGATTCCTTTAGGGAGAGTATGTTAGTTCCTCCACTGGGCTGTGTCTCTCTGCATATACATGTAAAAATGCATGCGTCTACACTTCCATCTTAGCAAGCTCATCCCCACTATACTCCTCCCCAAGCCTCACAAGGTGAACAGAAATGTTTTAAATTATATTTCCATTTTGTATCAAAATCATCTTCTTGCATTCTATCCTGTATCCGCAGGTTCTAACATCAGCTCACACTCCTTACCCTTGGTCCAGCTTGGAGTCCCTAGACCAGACCCTACATATGTCTCTTCCCAGCTTTCCTTCTGATCCATAGCTTGCTAATCATCTTACCTTCCTCTCGCCCTCACACCTGCTTAGCTCAGCTGGTTAACCCCGTATTTTATTCCCTTCTGCTTTCTTTCAGCTTATCAATAAAATCAGAGAGCAGCAGGGCCCAGTTGATTTGTTAGTAATTATGAGCACACTGTTCCTGCTCTCAGAACCTGAGATGACTGAGATAGGTTTAAAGCGACAGCAGGAAAATGCTGAGGAGACAGAGCATAGCAAGACTCAGCATGAAGCCTTTGGTTCTGTATGTGTTTACTATTTTCTGTGCATACATTAAAAAGTGAGCTCTCAGTTGGATGGGAAAGCCAGCTTCTTGGTGTATGCACGCGAGCACACACACACACACACACACACACACACACAAGAAAACCCATCCCTTTCCTTTTCCCATAAATTATCCCAGAAGAGAAAAAAAATATATAAATATATTAGGATTTTCTGGCAGTGAGTGAAGTTTTAAGAAAAAGGAGGGAAAATTAGAGGAAATATTATTCAGTAGTAGGCTATATAGAGATCAACGGGCTAGGGTTTCATTCTCTTTTAAACAACTAACTTCAGGGTGAAACAGCAAATTTGGGGAACCATATTTGACAATCTCTGTGTGGGAAAGAGGGGGAGAAATAGACCTGCCTCACATAGTAAAGGGTTAAGTCTCACTGGAAGAAACTGACCAATGCAGGTGCTGCACAGGGAAGCCACCCAGGAAGTTAGTGCTTTTCAAAGAGGTCAGGGAGCTATCCCTCAGATTTGCATGTTCATGTCTACCTCTTGTATACATTTTATTCCACATGTTCAGCAGGTGTATATACATTTGGACACTGAAATTGTGGTAAGAACACATACATACACACACCAGAATATGTGTAACATACACCCCCCCCCCCCCCGCAATAAAAAGTGTTGGCATTCTTTAATGACAGAATCTGGGAACCTGAAACTTAACTAGGGTCTCATCATGTTTTTAGCTTGTCATCTGACCTTGAGAAAGTCATTTATCTTCTCCAATCTGTGCAGTTGCAGGTTCCCACACTTGGGACAGTGAAAAGGACTGTCTGACCTTTAGAGTTTTGAATTCTATGGCTTCTGACTATTCCGGGTATATATTTATGTCTGTCTCTGTCTCTGTCTCTCTGTCTCTGTCTCTGTCTCTGTCTCTGTCTCTCTCTCTCTCTCTCTCTGAAAAGACAAAGTTATTGAGAGGAAACACACACCTTATAGGTCTGACTGACAGACTCCTGGCGCAAAATTCCTTCTAGGCAAGAAGAATCTCAAAAGAATCCACTAGAATTGAGATTTGGCCTCTTCCTCTCCAATAAAACTCACACCAAAGTGTTTGTGTGGGGAAGGAACCAGAACTAATGGGGAAAACATGGAAGAGAGTGGAGGTTGAAGTGAAACTAACCAAACAGGATATTCCTAAGACCAATAATAATAATTAATAATAATAATAATAATAATAATACTCCAGAGTCACACCATTTGAACTCCTGCCTCAATAACCTTCCCAAGAAATTCTGACATACTTTCTTCTGTCTAATGTGTCAAGCATAGTGGTCTCTGTTCCAAATCCCTTTTCTTCAGAACAAGGTAAACACTTTAAGTTAAGCTATAGGAAAATGGCAATGATCATTTATGTTTGCTGGGCACTCCCCCACCCCACTCCACCCAGATTCCTAATCTTAATGGAACTGAGAGTTACGAATGATTTTTTAATGTCTCGTTGGATTTTTAGACTGTTAATGTACCGAATCCTTCTCATTATTACTTTATTGATTGCTCATTGACCAGCCCCCTTCAAATCGTATTAACCACCCTCTGCCGGTTTAGATTAGGAGAGTTTAAAAAGCACCTTTCATTACTCCCCCCTCCCCAACTCCTGCCTTAGAGTTGAGACTAGGCAGCTTAATGGGAGCTCTAATGGGGCAGCTAAGAAGAGAGGGGCCACGGTCCCTGCCGATTGCATTAATAGCTCAAAGGGGGCCAATACAGAAAATTAGCCGTAAACGAGCTCTGGAGATCTTCAAATGAAAGAGCCATTTATCACGCTGGCTACCTTCTCTCCACTCGTTTGCTCTCTCTACTGGGAACAACTCATTTCCTCTTAACTAAATTACTTCAGAAATGTCAGCTAAGCCCACATAGCAAACATAACAAGAGAGGGAATCTATGATGTATTGGGTGATATCAACAGGGAAGAAAAATGACAGGGGTTAAGTTTTAGGCGTGACTATGACACAACCTGACAGATAAATACATCTTTTTTACCTAGGTAATTAGGTTTCATAAACATAGGAGAGATGTGTAAATGTGGGCTAGTTGCTGGCCTTTTACTAATGAAGTATAATTTTCTAAAAACTGTCTAAATGCCCATTAGTAAACAAATTAGGCAACCAAGTCCCCTGCTAGTTGCTGAAATTTAGAATATTCAGTTCAGGAAACTTTCTCACCTCTCTACAGAATTAATCTCACAGACACATCCCTCATGAGGATAAGAATATGTAAAGATGGGAGAAGAGAGCTGGGGAAGTAGCTAATGAACCCATAACTTTATTTTAAGTGGTTCCTGGTGAGTTAGAAAAATAAATCAAACATTTGTTCTCCCCCCCCCCCATGGCTTTTAAAGGTAAAAATATGACATTAGGATCCTTTCTTTACGTAATAAAACAAACATTTCAAGTATCAAATAATGGAACCGACCTAACATTCATATTTTACTACTCACCCCAAATCTATTAACATGAGCTGGGGATTACTTTACTGTTTTAAGCCATGCATGCTTTTTAAAAAGCTTTGGTGGAAAACATGTGGCAGTTTGAGAAAACAGAGCGAGCAATTCTAGTCAACACTCTTCTTTATCCCTGGAAATTACCTTGTGCATAAATATTCATGCTTCTCTGGCAAACATATTCAAAAATGGCAACCAAATGCTTCCCACATCTAAGGAAACCATGAACCTCATTTTTTCTAGGCAAGCTTAAGTTCCAGGTATTTTTATTGGCCTGACTATTAATAACATTTCTGATTGGTCATCTGCTGGGCATGTCCCTCTGCCAGCCAATTGATGTTGCTAGGATACAGAACCCTGAGCTAAGCTGTTCTAGCTTGCCACAAAGAGGGAGGGGGGAATTAAACAAAAATGACAATGGGAAACGGGAAAGCTCCTCCCTCACCCTACCCCAACCAACCAGCAATTATCCAAAGGAGAAGACTCCAGAGAACCCAGTGAAAGTAAAGTTAACACATTTGCCAGCTTAAGCTCACACCATGAGCATACCAGCCAAAGATGGTATTACCTAAAGAATACTGGGCAACATTAAAATAAAATTGATCTTAAAAAATTTCAAAATCAAAAGGCACCATTCAGCTGCTGTTTCTCCTGCCTGTCCTATCTCTCCAAGCGATATATTCATGACTTTTGAAAAGGAGAAACTTTAGCATGCTTTTAACTCCTTTGCCATTCTTAGTTCACAAACTGCTACCTACTTTCCCAGTTTGAGTCTGGATGGATTACTTTCTAAATCATTCTTTTCTCTAATTATTCTTCATGACTGTTAAGTAGTGAATCATGAAAGGCTGAGGCTGGGGATTGCTGACTCCCAACATAGGGAATGCTTTCCTCTTGCTTCCATAGGAAACGGCTGCAGCCGTTAAAGCTATGTTTTCCAATACCAGTCTGTAGGATAATTAAAGATTGCAAATGTGTACACATTCGATCTCTTAAATCTGTGGCATGTGACTGACATTCAGGCCTTGAAGCGGCTACTCTAAATGTGAGACATTCTCTTAGTGATTGTCAGAGAAGGGGAGAAAAAAAATTAAGCAGCTGCAATACGCCCGAAATGAGTTATTGTAATTACATTTAATTAGTTTAATTAGTTAATTATTTTGCTTACAGCTGTACAAGAGACTGCAAACATTTGTTAATATCACATGCCCTTTAACAGTATGGGGTGATTCCACAGTCATAGTAAATCATGAGTGCATATGCAGGAAGACTTAGATGCATGCAGTCTGCCCCAGTCTCTCAGGATGAGAGACTGCATCTTTAGCAAAGCATTTGGCACAATTAAAAATCACAATAATAAAAAAAGAAACAACCCATAACACACAGAGAACTGGCAACACAATTACCACCCCCCCAAAAAAAAACCAAACCAAACACTAGGAGTGTGTGTGGGGGGGAAGCTATTTCCATAACACACACTTTAACACAGCCAAATCCAGGGATGAACAAAGTCATAATAGTACAGTTTTTAAACCAGCGTTTTGCAGCCGTTTCCCCTTTCATGATGATGGTCATGTAAGATACATTTAGAATGGCTACCTAATATATTATGAGAAAAATGGCAATTGCCAGTGTTGCTCTAATCTCAATCCTGGTTTCTGACTGAGTTTCCATTATGCTTGGTATATATCCTTTTTCCCAGCATGCCCTTTTACGTAATCTGAAACCACTGACTGATTACAACAAACGTTTTTAGGGTTTGTTTGTCATATAAAATAAATAACTTCCCCAAAGTGAACGCTTATCATAAAGACATTGAAATCTTCCCTTACTTTCAGAAGGAACAATCCATACCTTTTTTAATGACTGACTGGTCCAATAGGTTCATGCCGCTGTTATTGGCATCTTCAACTGACTGTGAATATAAAAACATTGCCATTCAAATTGACTGGATATTAAAGAATTCCATACATAAATCATGTCACTGAAGTTTCTATTATTTCCATTTATATTAATCCACAAAGGGAGGTTTTATTATTATCCTTATTATCTCCAACTCGACATAGAAATGAAATTCCCTGAAATGGTAAATTCTCGAAATAGAAGAAAAAGAAAGCAGAGCCTATGAAAACATCTGGGACACAGGATTGGCTTTGTTATTATCAGAAACACAGATATTATACAGACACTTAAACTTTTATTCCATTTGTCCAAATGAATTGTGAAAAGGTGGCATTTCCCACCAATTTCGTTCTTTTCTTTTTCCTTCTATTCTAGTGCATTCAAGCCCAGAGTCGTTTTTTTACAAATACATAATAGTTTATATTATGGGATTTTAATTAAAGTCTGAGCAATTTGGAATGGAATGCAAAGAACAGTACAACACCCTCCAGGACGTCACACCCACTGTAATCCACACCGCGTCCTGTGAGCTATGAGCTCCTTCCTGCATGGAGAGTGTTTCACACGCCCCCTCCTCCAGGCAGGTGATGCTGCCTAGCAAGGAGCACACCTGTTAGGAAGGCAGGAACTACCGGTACACACACACACACACACACACACACACACACACACACACACCACAAACACACACAGAGGATTCTCCCAGTCAGCACCTTGCTAATCACAAGGAATATCCATCTTCAGTTTCACCCCAGAGAGGGGAAGTTTCAACTCAGATTTGGCTGCACTTCTGAGGAGATAGTTGTTGGAGCTAGTTCCTTGCTGTCAGAATGCATGGGAACCAGTCCATCCTAGCCTTGTAGGATGTCAAAAAAGCAGATTTCCTTGCACCCTCCCCACTCCCCAGGAAAATACCCACTGTCTTTTTTGTATCTCACAATTGCTTCCCTTGATCCTTTGGAACTTAGGTTTGGACCAATTTGTAACTCACTCTATAAAGAAGTCTCAAAAAGGCTTTGAGAGCGAGGTGTCTCCCCAGTACTTCCTATCCATTCAGGATGCTTTCTTAGACAGGGTGTGAGTCCATCACAAGGGAAAAAGGACTATCACAAACAAGCAATTGTGGCTTGAGAAATGAGACATTCTAACCATCAGGGGGTATGCTCTTGCTTACATTTCTTCTCATTCTTACTAGTCACTCTTCTACTCTTAGAAGGCTCAGGGAGGGGTTTCTCCATTTGAACTGTTGCCTATGTTGTAGATGGCAATAAACATCTTAATAGTGAGGAGGAACCTTAGAAATATTTCATCAAACTTGTTCTTAAGTTTTCAGGGGACCCTGTACAAGTTTTCAGGGGACCCTGTACCATACATAGGCACGCTCACATTCACTTCACCCCTTTCTAAACTCCGTGTGTGTGTGTGTGTGTGTGTGTGTGTGTGTGTGTGTGTGTCTTGGCAAGGGCTATGGGTATGGGTCCACCAGGAACAGAGATATTTGCTTGTTTTGTGGGAGTGAAACCCATCACATATAGGGCTAGACCCATGAGCCCTCACACCTCACAACCATGTTGGTGCACAGATATGTATCCACGGCTCATCAGCAACGTGGGGTAGTTGTGGTAGTTAATGAGAAGGCTCTTGTCTGTTTTCTATCTAATTACGGCCGCCTGCTGGGTTTTTGTACAGGATATTCACGCAGCATGCTGGCGCTTAATCGTCACAGGGAGGATCGTAAAGATTTAATTAGGACTGCATGCGGAAGCGCAGAAAAACAACTCAGACTCATAATTACTAGACTTCTTTAGTTAAAAGTGATACCAGGGGTTGCTTTAAGACACAAGGGTGTGTTTTGAGTGGTGTGTGTGTGTGTGTGTGTGTGTGTGTGTGTGTGTGTGTGTGTGTAGCGTTCACTTACTAGCTATATACATTGATACTCATGCGTGGTGGGTCGCAGAGGTGATGAGAGGTAAGAGAGCCAGGCTGTGAAGAACAAATGCCTATGCCGCAAGGAAACAAATCCACAACTAGGTATCCCCTTGTTTTCCTTTTCTGTAACCGTTTCACTCTGAGATTTTAACACTGCCCCCCCCTCCCCAATGGGTGAAATGTAGCATACCCGGAACCCAGACAGCGATCTGCTAGTTTAATAGCCCCTGTGAGTAAATTGAAATAGAAATTGACAGGGTTTTATAGTTTCATTTAAAAAATATTAGAAGCATTTGGTTAATTAGCTCTTCTTTTCTCTCACAGGGCGGCAGCCTCATGAGTGTGCCTCTAGGTCACATGGAATCCCCCCAATCCTGGACCCGTAGGGCCTTGGTCAGCACCCTCTGGCTGTCTGGTCCCTGGCTTCCAGTGTCCTGAATGCATATATCCAGACCCTTGAGATAGAACAAGTGACTCTGAGGTCCAGGTCAAACCAATCTGTGGTCACTTCTAGAGAATAGAAGGGTGCAACACCCCTCTTGGGTTTGTTGTTGCTTGGTGTGTGGACAGCTGAAGGCTTCCATAGCTGTACCTAGATCTAGAACTTGGCAGTGGACTCTTGTGTGGGTGGGCTGATCAGTGATACTTCTGGATCCTAGGGACTCATCTTCTCCTTCCTTCCCTATACCCTATCAGCCTTCCCCTAGTCCTATCACAGAGCCCATGCTGAGACCAGCCTCACACCCTTGTTTGACATTTGAGGCTGGCATGGGCTGCATTCCTAGTACTTCTCACACTTAGGGCTATTGGAGAAGGTCCCACAGGACTCCCCACATGGCCAGGCGATCAGCTAAGGGAAGAGGGAAGTAGGGAGCTCTCTCTAACCCCAGTCTCTGAGCAAACTCTATCAGCTCAGACTAGATGCTGGGTTCACTTAAATACGCTAAACCTATCCAGTTTCTTTATTATTTCTCCCAGTAACAATTTCCTGGCCTTTTTCTGTCTCCCTTCCTTTGCATTTTGCTTAACACTCAAAAACCCCTTAGAATTCTGACTTAAAGAAAGCATTCTAAAACCAAAGAGATTTGCTCATTTTGGAGAAACATTCCAGGGTCCAATTGCCTGAGTCCCTTGGCCTTCAGGGTGAAGGTAGTGGGTGATGTTAACACCCCCAGTGGTGATGAGGATGTGTAATGGTAGTGGGTGATGTTATCATCCCCAGGGTAATGGGGATGTGTTGTTGATCCACCTTCATTATTCAGTACTTTGAACCATACTCAGAAAGGTTAATTTAAAAACTTTCCCCCCAGACGCATATTATGCCAATGCATTAAAAAAAAAAAGGCTCAGTATTTCTTTTCTTATATGGTATTCTGAAATGAGCAAACCTCTAGATAGACACAGCTCAGTAGAATCAACAAAAGCACACTCTTGGTTACTGTGGACGAATCCAGCTGCAGATCAGAAGATTTCCTCCTTTTTAATAACAAGGTTCCTCTAAAACAATGACGCATCACAGGCCACACGGAGATGGTGTGTGACACTGTCACCATGTTTTGACTGCTCTTGAAAATACGCAAGCGCACACACACACACAAACACACACACACACTCACACACACTCCTCTTTAAGGGCTTGGCTACCTTCTCTTTTCCATTTCATTTTCCTTTGCTCCAGAAGTAAGTCTACAATGATGCATAACAAACTCAACTATGGCAATGAGATCTAAGTGTCAAGTAAATGCTTTATAACAATATTTATCTTTTCTGGAGACTCGGTTAAATTTGGGAGGGTAGGTGAAGCAGAACTGTTCAGAATCAACCTGACAGTATTTAGGAATCATTTCTTTGATGTTTCTTTGTTTAATTTAACCAAGTATTCTCATCCAAGACAGCCTCTGTTGTGTAGGTTGCAGACGGGACACTGGGTGAGTAGGGATTGTGTTTTGAACCTTTTGTTTTAAAAAATAAACACGTGATGTCTCTTGGGGGAGCATGGTAACCTGGGGAGGGGCGACAATTGTCAGAGGAGGGGGCTGAGGGGGAAGGTGGGGAACATTGCTTTATAATCAATTAATTGGCCCTCAAAGAGACAAAATTTCCAAAATGCTATCGTCCAGAATCCACTGTCAGCTTTCTGTGGTCGGTCCCCTGAGCAATGATCCCCCTGGTCAGATGATGGCCCTAGAATTCGGCTTGGGAACGGGCTCTGCAGCTTTAGGAGATTCAGAGCAAAGGGGCCATGCACACTGTCTTGCAGAGTGCATTTTTATTCCTTGCCTTCCTCACCAGAGAAAACACCTGGAGCCTTTGGTGACCCTTGTGTCTTCTTGCTTAGAGCTCTGTTCTGCAGATAGCCAGCACTTTGTCCACCAAGCCAGCGGGACAGGCTCACTCTGGGTTACTCCTGGCACCAACTTCTCCACAAAAAGCAACAGAGAATGCACAAGTCCAGTAGTTGAGTCAATAGGAAAACATTTGCCTTTGATGGCAATGAATGTAAACTATCACGGACATATTTCCTCCTTCAAGATTTAATTTCCTGCCGTCCTGTCATTCACACACCGATCTCAAGAAACCGCCACCACCTTGTAGCCACACATTCAAACACACACTTTTGTCCTGTCCGGTTGGTCCAGTTCTAAAGATGACAACTCCCTCCTCCCAACCAGAGAAGACCAGGCCGCCCCTCCTCCTTTCCTCCCCTCGCCCCCAGAATTCTTCTTTTATTATCCGTTATGTTTATTTTTGTTTGTTTGGAATTACCTGCACGTCTTCCATGCCGGGATGCCCAAGGCCGTGCAACGAGAGGCTGTCGCCCATGCCGGCGTCCAGGCCGTGATGTGCGGAATGCAGCAGCACGTCCGGCCGGCGGACAGAATGGTAGTCCCTTCGGGGATCAAGGCCGGAGAGCTGGGGCAAGGCTGCCCGGGGCTGAGGCAGGAGAGAGCCAGCTTCTGAACCCACTTCTTGGCGTTGCCGTTGCCCCCACGGGTGCTGCTGGGGCTGATGCAGAGGGTTCAGGGAGTAGGGATCGTTGACGTGGGAGTACGGGTCTTGACTCTGGTGGTAGGGTAGCGGCTGGTAGGGGGGCGGAAAGTAGGGTGGCTGGAAGTCCGATGATGGCGTGTGGGACAGCGGCGGGGCGCTCGAGTAGGGTCCTTGGGACACAGAGCCCAGCTGAGAGAGTCTCGAGCTATGGCTTGGGACGCCATCGTGCCGGTCCTGGGAGGGGAGAGAGGAGCGAAGGAGAAAAGAAGGGAGTAGGGAGAAAGAAGGAAAGGG
>NC_034594.1:1007452-1016075 GCF_900095145.1 Mus pahari | reverse complement strand
GGAGAGGAGAGGAGAGGAGAAGAGAAGAGAAGAGAAGAGAAGAGAAGAGAAGAGAAGAGAAGAGAAGAGAAGAGAAGAGAAGAGAAGAGAAGAGAAGTTCGGTTTCTGTACAACTTTTCTGGGAGAAGAAAAGCAGCAAGAAGCTACATCTTAGTTAGAGCCCATGCTGACTTAGGGCCACATGGTAAAATGTCAATAGTTCCACACTGGGAAGCTTCAAGAGACTTAACAATAACAGAAATAGGAAGTTCACCCACTACCCAGTCTAGAGGCATCTTTTGATAGTGCTAAGCAGGCAAAAGGGAAAAGAGGAGAAAGTGTATGTAGACAGAGATAACTTAAAGCCTTGATTAAAAAAAAAAAAAAAGGAGGACTTAAAGTTGGTGTTTGCTTTTCTAAGTGTTTCTTGCCCCTACTTTTTTGGAGATCCAAATCACACCAAATGAAACTGGCTAATAGCTGTGATGCTGGGCTGGTTGAAAAACTAACTTCTGCCATCCCTGGCCCTGGGGCTCACACAAGCCAGAGATTCCCAGAGCAGGGCGGAATCTGCATGATCTGAGCTTCCAGCTACGCTCCCTCCCCAAGAGGAATTAAATAACTTGGTGTTTGATTGAAACAGATCTCCTCTGATCTCAAACCCTAAGCCCACGTTAAATTGAGTTGTGGTTTGCAGGGGTTATTTCTAAGCTTGCTTTCCATCTCCCATGCTATTCTACTCCGGGTGTTAAAATAAGGAGCAGAAATTGTGGGAGAAAGAAATAACTCCCACACCATACTTTCACCCCTCTCCGGGGAAAAGCAGGACGCTTTTAAGTCTCTCACCTATCCTTCATGAGAATGGCACACAGTAAAGTCCCCCTGGTTCTTTCTGTAGAAACAGCCATCTACATTTCCAAACTTCACTGACAAAAAAGTTTTCCCGCTTCAGCCTCACCCCTCCCAGCTTACTCCAGGAGCTCAGACAGGGAATGCACAAAGCAGAGAGAAGTGGCTGCAGCCTCTACCAATTATGGTGCTAAATTACCAAGCGGAAGGCACTAAGAAGGAAGACAGGGAAGAGAAGGGACACACACACACACACACACACACACACACACACACACACACAGAGAGAGAGAGAGACAGAGACAGAGAGAGACAGAGAGAGACAGAGACAGAGGCAGAGGCAGAGGCAGAGGCAGAGACGGTGAGAGGAGAAGGCATGCACTTCTGGTACAACAGGAATCCAAACTCACCATGGATGAATAGGTGTGGACTAACATCTGGAAAAAAAAGCCTGGTTACTGCTCAAAATAACAATGAATTTTCAAAAAAAAAATAATCAAGGAGTCCAGCAGAGAAGCAAGCTGGACACAGGAGCTGGGCTTGAGATGTTTCCAGGACAAGCCATCAAAAAAAAAAAAAAAAAAAAAATTCCCCCTCCAAGAAGATTGGAGGTGCCTGTCACAGACAGGCAGACCTGCTCATCCGTCTCTGTCTCTTACTGTCTTTTTGGCCTCTTTTTTTCTGCTGGGTTCTTTGGGGCTCCAGAAACAGTCCTCTTCCACCCAAAGCTGGGCTCAGACTGCTCAGGCGCCCCTTCCTCCCTCTGCTTGCCTACACCGCCTCATAATAATTGATATTCATGACTATTAATATTACACGAGTACTTTAAAGGGAGAATGGAGGACAAATGGAGCGTGAAGCAGCAGCGAGCTCAGAGCTCCTCCACTATTGTAAATGACGTTCATTCAGTGGAGAATTACTAGATGTAATCAGACGAGGGGGCTGGCGGAGGCAGACTGGGGGGAAAGTTGTGCAGGAAAGAGGCAGAACTTCAATTAACTGAGCGGGGACACACTCTTGCTCTTGTAAGGCAGCCTCTGCTCTTTGGATTCGGCAGTGTGCAGGAACAAGTGCTGAGGTCTCCCGGAGAATGTAGGTGTTCTTGAATAGAGAGGAAAACTTTCCCAACAGGGAGGGAGGAGGTGGTAGTCTTGGGTGCTTGGTGTGTAGATTAAAAAAGCGAACTAGAAAGGCACTGCCTGATCTTTTGGTGTGTGTGTGTGGGGGGGGGAGTAAAATGGGTGGGCCTGTTTGTTTACGCGTGTTTACTGTGAGCTACACCTACTTTTTCTGAATGCAGAAGACCAAGTTGTGTATTTTTTGTTTTTTTCTGTTTGTTTGTTTTTTGTTTTGTTTTCGAAGAATGTAGGAGAGATGGAGACTTTTTGAACACAATGCAGCCTTTTTCTCTTTAGTGCTTACAGCCTGCAATTTTTAAAACCCAGATTTAAAAATCTATATGATCGGTCTTCAAGCACACTAAAGGTATCCTTTCCAGGCAAAGCCAGGGGCAACAGAAAATCTTTAGGGATGTAGCAGGAACCCGTTCGACTGGCCTGACTGCCATTTCTGTTAAACTTCAACCATAGTCCAGACTGAAATACGCTCCTTCTACCACGCTGGGTGCGGGTTCTCGGGGCTTTCCAGCTGAAAATTTCGGCAGCCAGGAGCAAGTCACTCTACCCTCTCTCCCCGAAGCTTACTCTCCTCTGCTCTCTCTCCTACCCACCTTCTGGCCCTTCTCTCACCCTCCCTCCTATTTTTCCCTCTCCCCCTCTCCTTTTTTCTCTCCCTCCCCATTTCTCTTCTCCCTTCCCACTTTCACTCTTCTCTGCTCCCTTCCCCGCCTAGCCCTTCCTCATTTCCCATTTAGCCCTTTATTTTTTCATAAGCAAAGAACTAGCACCACACTGATTAGTATCTGTGTATCCCTCTATGTATACACAGAGCTATTTCCACCGGGGCTCCAGCTACTCCAGTGCTATGTTTACTATGGGCGATGTACTCTTAAGGATAGTTTAACGCCCTACACTTGAACATAATCCCGCCTGTTAGGAATAAAAGGACGCTGGATCCCACCAGGCGGGGAGGCGCGGTTCCTCAGTACACTACCACAAAGAGGAAGGCGAAACCCGAGGTCACCCGAGAAAGAAGAAAATCAATCTCTCTCTCTCTCTCTCTCTCTCTCTCTCTCTCTCTCTCTCTCCCATTTCCTGTCTCTCATTTTCTTCTTGACTTCCTTTTCTTCTACTTTCCCTCTCTTCTTTCTCACTTTCTCATTTACCTCTAAATGAGGTCGTAAGAATGGTAGATCTGGGGGACCCCGGGCACTGGCTCTAGCCGCTCTACCCAGAAAACCTAAGGAGTCGCGGCCATACATCGGGACCCAACTAAGAGCGGTAGGGACAGAGCTAGCGCCTGTCTCATTCCTGAGCAAGGCTAACCCCGCCGGGCTGTCCCAACACCAACAAGGCTCACAGTTCAGATTTCTTTCAGGACCCCTTACTGAGTCTGGGTTGTCCACCTCTGCCCCGTGGCCCAGCCTCGTGCTGCTCTGCTGCTGCGGGTAGCTTTCCAACTTTTTCCCCACCCCCGCCTCTGCCTCCCTCTTCACTAACCCCCTTTCGCTTTTTTTTTTTTTTTTCTTTTTTTTTCTGATCCTCAGATTTCTTGAAGCTTCGGAGTCTGCCTTCCCTCTCTCGATGTCCCCTTGAGCCTTACTTTCCTTTCCTCTTGAGCTCAGCTCCCCAACTCCTGGGCTGTGGCGCGGGATCCTGCATCCGTCCCCAGCCGGGCGGCTTCCCCTCGCCCGCCAGCTGGGAGGGCAGCCGGACAGCCTCGCTGGACGCGGACTCCGGAAGCTCCCGGTGGCGTCCGACAAGGCGGAGAGCAAAGCACGGGAGGGAAGCGCTTGCCTGGGGACCGGTAGCCGGTAGCGCGAAGTGTGGGCAGGCTTCGTTAAAAATGCCCACACGCTGGCGGCTGCCATCTCTGCTTGGAACCACTGACCCGCAAAGAAAAAAATACGACAAAACAAAAATAACAAACCGCGCTCTCTCCCCATTCTGTACTGGATTTGTTCATACACCCCTCCTTTCCCCTCGCTCTCCCTAGATATCTACCTGCATACGTTGGTTACCGATTTCAGAAAAATTCATTAAAAGTTTAAAAAGCAAAAATTAAAGTCCGAGTCGGAGTGAGGCTTACTCAAAATGAGGGGAGATTGTTTTTCCCTGACTGTCTGCCTAAATTCCGTGGCTCGACATTACCTACCAGAGCCTACAAGGGGGAGGAGAGAGCCGGAGAGAAAGAAAAAATAAAAAGGAAAAGAAAAATAGCTCCTAAATTAAACTTGTCACATTCCAACCTTAAAAGTTCCCTTTCTGGAGAGCGAAGTCTCCTAGAGCCAGCCTTAGAAAACTTAAAGAAACCTCAGAAATCCGACCAGAAACCTAATAGTAAATAGCTTAAAATATATCAGCTGGAGTGTCAAAGAAGCTCCAGTTTTCTACCTCCAAAGCTCTAAAATGCATCTGGGGTGTCCGCTCACCTCATAGATGTCTTCGTACTTGACATTCTCCACGAGTTTCCAGAGCATGATCGCAGCCTGGTCTCTAGGAGGTGAGTGCATTCATGTGAGGAGCAGATGTCTGGTTTCTCAGGACTCCGCTGTCTGTAATGATCCATCTATAATTGGAAATGGGGGATACACACCAAATCCGACGCTCCTCTCCCATCGCAACTTATATCTGTTGTCTCAAACAATAGGCTGGAGAAGTAAGCCTCAGCAGACAGAAAAACATTATTGCACAGAGGACTTAGATACAACGCGCACGCATACACACACACACACACACACACACACACACACAGACACAGACACACACGCGCGCGCGCGCACACACACACATACACATACACATACACACATATATTATAAAAAATCATAAACACGAATTTACACGCAGATAGCCACTTTAGTTACATAAACACCTCTGGGTCACAGAATCCACAGACTAACCGTGCATTTAAAGGGAATATAGTGGTTCAAAACGAGTAATATAAATAGATACATTAAAAATCTGTTTTGAAAATGGCGAATCATTGCAGCCACTAACTAAAGTATTTTAATAATTGACAATGGGAAACCAGGCACATCAGCCCCCAAATTTTCTACATAGGTTGTTTTTTTTTTTTTTTTTGCATCATTACTGAGATTTTAAAAACTGTTTTCCTATCCTTGTATATTTAGGGGAACATTAAAAAACACCACTAGATCTTTTGACTTTGAGTTATTTTTCTCTATTGATGCAACCTTATAAAAGTATCTATCATTGTGGAACAACAACACAACTATTTCCACAGTGATTTCTGATACTTTACTAATTTTGCCTAACACATTTGGAAACTTGAATATCTTGTGGACCCTGCAATCTATATTGCTTGTTGCTTTAGGGATTGTTATATATTTTTAGTGGTTCCTTGGTGTCTTTCTGTTTGCCTGGAGTCTCCATTTTATTAAGTTTTTTTTTTCCCTTTACATGTTGGAAACAACAAAGCACCCAATGTTAATCTTGAGACCTTAAACAGGGGTATAGAACATTTTGTATTTGGGTTTATTGCCTGTAATTTGTGATTTTAATCTGGTAGATTTGAGACATGGACACCCAAATCTTTGAGAAGGTTTAAGGTTTGTACTGTTTAAGGAAACAGTGGGAAATGTTTTAAGATATACAAGAGCAAATATTGTTTGGCCATTTTTCTTTGGGGTAGATTTTCTTTTGAATATATGATTTTTGAAGTTTAGTTTTTTAAAAATTATTTTCAAAAGCATAAATAACAACAAGTACAAAGTTTAATCGCGAACCTAACCTCAAGTAAGGCACAGTTGTTTTTTTTTTTTCTTTTTAATTTCATGAGGAATTCTATATTCACTAGCTCCCTCTCCTCCCCATCTTCCCTCCCTTTCTGGGTTCTCAGAAGGTTCCCTGGAGCTAGTGGGGAGGCACTGAAGAAGATCTTGGCCCCTGGGGCAGAAAATAAATGACAGGAGGGAATGAGGAGGGTTGGGGTAATTTGGGCTGGAAGTTATTAAACCTGATGAGGGTGAATCTGTAAAGGGAGATTGTCTTTAAACTCCTGTGCACTCTAGAGCTCTGGCAGGATCGGAGGCTCAGAGGCTCGGACAGTAGGAGAAGGCTTCAGATAGACTAGGAGGAAGACAGTGGCTCCTAACAGCCAAGCTGAGGACTTCTACCTCACAACGAACAGTCCTGTAGATCTATTATTGTTGCTGTTATCATTATTAATTTACTGTAAGTCAAATGAAGGAAATGCGGGGTGATTCAGGCAGAACTTGAAAAACACAGCTTTTTCTCTATTCCCTATTGGATTTCTTTTCTTCCTTTTCCTTTCCTCCTTCTTCCAACCCTTTCCTCCCTTCCCCCTCCCTCTCCCTTCTTTCCTTCTTTCTCTTTAGATCTCCTTCTATTCTTTTCTTCCTTCCCCCCTTCTTCTCCCCCCCCCACACTAAAAAGAAAATATTCTTAAACCACACAGAACCAGGCTAGTCTTCCAGAGTCAGCAGATATGTCTCCCACCAGAGATGGTTAGGAGACAGGAAATTGTTCTTCTTAATGTCGTCGTGTGGAAGGACTTAAAGTGGATTCCATACCCTTTCACTAAGTCAACCTCTGCTTGGTAATTTGAAAGATAGGTGTTATAGATTTGGAAATTAAAAGTCCCCCAGACACAAACTTATTAACAAGATAGTTTACATCCCTCTTTTTAATCTTTAACTGATAGGTTTTGTCTAAAGATAACCTTAACCCAAACCAAAAAGCACTTGGAAAAAACTTCCATTTTTCTCTAAGTGCGTTTATTCATGTTTTAAAATCACTTTGGAGTATATCATTGATTAATTTGAGATAAACTTTAACATTTACTAAAACCAAATTAAACTGATGATATAATTTTACTTATAAAACTATTTAAGTAGGTAATATAGTGTCTAGCATGGCTGTTTTGAAGTCTCATTTATGTAGAATTTCAAATTTTCACTTGTGTTTTAAAAACTCTTAATACTATATACACATACATATATACATATATTATATATGTATAGTATATTTATTTATATGTAGGAACGTACTTAGTATTTGTTAAAAATATCTAAGTACTTTACAAAACATTAAAAATAAGTCCGACTTCATTAAAAACAAAACAAACCTAAAATATGTGCATACATACATACATGGGTAACTATCCGAAGAAATGCATACTGATAATAGAAATCCTTGTTAATTCTTCGATGTGGCATTTTGTGAAAAATCCCAGCTATTTTGCCACAAATCTTTCCCAGGGACCGTTCCCTCCTTCATTGAACAGGCAACACCGCCCTCTGTAGGAATTTTGAAGATTCAAATGACAACTAGCAGCTCAATTTCTTCTTTATTTTTTTAAGCATCCCTCCCCTTTCTTGGTTCTTGAAAACCGTTTTATGACTAAGAGTATTTTGTCCATCTACTTCTTACCACACCCATTAACTTTAGAAATACTCTAAAGTTTTAGCACTTCAGAAATGTACAAATTAACCGAACGTCTGAAGAAAAGATTCCTAAATGGAGAATTTTCTCTTGTTCCATTCTATTTATTTTCACATCATCTCCTATTCATAACTCTCAAAAAATTCTCTCACAAGTTCAAATAAACACAAATGCGAAGATGAGACAGGGTTTTGAATTTCTAAGGGAAACTGTGTAAAACGGGCATTCTCATCAATAGATTTATTTTTCTGTGTAAATGCTCTTTGGGTGAGAGCGCTCTGGGGATAATCTGGATCGGCACACTCACACATTCCCGTTACGCATACTTACTGCAGCTTATTACTACAAAGAGGTGAGTTATTAACCCCACCTCCTTTTCAGGTAATGTCCAATAAAGAATCAGGGCTTCAAAGCAAACTCCCCTAGCATGGAGACCTCTGGTGGTAGTTTTTGGAATAGGTTTGTGACTTTTTAAAATGTTAAATCTCATCAATGTTTAGTCCTCTTGCTCCTTTCTTCCTTCTAAAAATCTAATTCCAACTTACTTACTCTCTTTCACTACAACCCATTCCTCACGTTGGCTCTCTTACAGAAAATCGTCTGTACCCTTTAATGTCCCCATTACATTATCTTATCTTTGGCTTTTTCTTTTTTATCTTCTCTAAATACAACAACAATAAAAGATGAAAACACCTGAAAACTAGTACAATTGTCCTTGAGATTAATCAATCCCTGACATCTCTCATTCAAGAATGAAACATATTTAACAATCTGAAGTCCCATGTATTAAGCTATAATTTGGGAATTGTTGCAGTTCAATTAATGCTTATTGATGAATACATTAGCTGCAAACAACTTTGCACACCATTTAAACTTTGGTCACAGTCTCAAAATACTTCTCTGAGTCTCAGGAAAGCACTGTTCCTGCCAGTGTGGTGAAGTGGACATGGGCATTGTTAACTTTGGTTTTCCCATCATGTACTTAACACACTCCCCACAGACTGGTTGTTCCTTTGGAAACCAGAAAGAGAACAATTTTGAATTATTTATGTTTTCCAGAATTATTTTTATCCTGTATTTACAAATAGACAAAAGAGAAAGAAGAGAATAAAAAAAGAAAGAGGAAAGGAAGGAAAAAGAAAGAAAGAAAGAAAGAAAGAAAGAAAGAAAGAAAGAAAGAAAGAAAGAGAAAGAAAGCAAGCAGGCAGACAGACAGGAAGAAAGCAAGCAAGACAGACAGACAGATAGAA
>NC_034594.1:1004534-1007349 GCF_900095145.1 Mus pahari | reverse complement strand
GAAGGAAGGAAGGAAGGAAGGAAGGAAGGAAGGAAGGAAGGAAGGAAGGCAAGCCAGGTGTGGTGGTGGACACCTTTAATTCCAGCACCCAGGAGACAAGAGTCAGCAGACTATAAATTTGAATCAAGTCTGGTCTACATAGTGAGTCAAAGGACAATTGCAGCGACAGAGAAAGAGTCTTTCTCTCAAGGTGATGTAAAAAGAGAGATTCTATCTGGAGGAGAGAGAGAAAAACCTTTGCATGGGTCAACATTGTCCATTCCCAATGGACCATTTATCCATCACAAGGTTTATTGTTCATGGAACCTTAAATAAGACAGGATGACACCTTGTGTTACTATGATAGCATGACTCTACTGCTCTACCATAATTTCATCATAAAATCTTTAAACATCATATCTTTTGGACAGTCTTTACTGCATATTTTTAAAATCAATTTTGAAAAATTACTTCTGAGTGAGAGACAATTCTATCCAAGCCCTGGCTTCTCAGATCTACATTGCTTTGGTACCACAGAGAGCAGATCACATGTGCTTTCTATGATTTGGGTTTGAGGAAGCAAAATGGGAGGAAGGTATTTGTATGAGATTGTTTCTAAATATTAATTTTGTTCAAAATGAGATTTAGGCCAACCAGGGCTATACAATGAGACACTTTCTCACTAGAATAAAATATAAAATGAAAATCGGGTGGAGTTATCATTAGATTGATATCTTATGGTTATACAGACAGAGGCAAATATTGTAAAGAAAGTATTTCTTACTTGACCCATAATACTTAGTCAATAATTCCTTTATTAGTTTTTTTTTAAAGACATGTTCTAGTTATATATAGTCCATGCTTGCCAAGAAGTTGAAATCACTGGCCTTCTGAGATCCAGCAGGACTAACAAATTCGTAAATTTTTAAATAAATATTTGCTAGAAAAACATTTGTAACTTTAAAAACAAGTGTAGCTAACTTTCTTTGGACCTTTAAGGAGCAATGGTAACTTTATTAAACACTTTAGATGCTTTGAAATCCTTAGAATTTTCTGGTTAACTGTGGGAGTTGCAAAGTAGTCAATGGAATTGTTTTCAAGTATCTACTTCTAGAAGTATGGAGCTTAAGAAATATAAATGGGAAGCTGGAAGAAGTGGTGTAAATAGGCATTGAGCTGTAGTGCACAGTGCCCGTGACATTTCATGTAAAATGTGAGTGGGGGTCTCCCTGCTATCACTGATAGAGGGACGAGCACTTCTGCTATTATGGATATTTCCCATATTATTGCTTTAAAAAGGAAAAGGTCTTGAAGAGTAAGATCACCAAATAATTTTGTTTCAAAATGCAACCAATAGACCAACACATTGAGGGGAAAGCATTTGCAAATTGCGACCAGGAGATATCTAGAGCAGAATATAACCTTTAAAGCATGAATAAACACACACAGTGAATAACATCAAGGCTGCCGTATCTCATAAGTACCAGAGACATTTCAGAGAAATTAATGTCACATGGGAAGCATTTCTAAAATTCACATTTGTGAATTTTGGTAGAAAATAGAGAAGGATGCTCATGTTGTGACTTTTATTTTGTAATTAAAAATAGTTTTATACAATATACTCCTATCTGTGCTCTCTTCCCACCTTGTTCCATCTTGTCACCCTCCCAACTCCACATCTTCTTTCTCTATGTTTAGAAAACAACCAGAGAAGCAAGCAAACTAAAATAAAAAACAAACAAACAGACAAAATCAAATACATGGAGAGACATCAACAACGCCTATAAAATCACAACTGTGAGATAGATGAGAAAGACCAGTAAGGGTTAAAAAGATCCCAAACAAAGCACTATGAGACAAATGAGCAAGCAACTTTAGCAATATCTTTGAATTCATTCGTCTTGGTCATCTACTGCTGGGTAGGGAGTCTACTCTTTTTGTTTTGTTTTGTTTTGTTGTTTTTTTCGAGACAGGGTTTCTCTGTATAGCCCTGGCTGTCCTGGAACTCACTCTGTAGACCAGGCTGGCCTCGAACTCAGCAATCCGCCTGCCTCTGCCTCCCAAGTGCTGGATTAAGAGTGTGCACCACCACACCTGGCTGGAGTCTACTCTTAAGTAGGGTTGTATACTCATTGAGATTATCTTGGAGAAAACCAATATTTCCTTTGCAGTTGCAAGTTGGAGACGGGTTTGTGGTAATGGTTTGAGGCTTGTGTTTACCTTCCATCTCAGCACTGGGACCCCAGCTGGCTTGGATTGGTGTAGGTCCCATGCAAGAGCCCCAGTCTTCGTGAGTTTAGATTGTATCAATCCTGTTGTGTCTGAAAAACACATTTTCCTTGGTGTCTTCCACCTCTTTGGGCCTTCAAATCTTGCCTCCTCTTCTGCATAGTTCTCTGAACCCCAAGGGAAGGTGTTTGATAAAGTCATCTCATGAATCAATCAATGCCTGACACTGCGATGCTGGTCAAGCATCTTAACCTAGATAGACCACAGACATAGGGGAAAACCAAATACTATTACTCTTGTTTTGCTAAAGGAATGTAGCCATCTCCTACAGCATTATGATCCATAGATCAATGTCTAGCTCAACCATAATCAAAGAAATTTTATCCTAGTGGAGATAGGAACAAATACAGAGACCCACAGCTGGACAATGTGCAGAGAGTTAGAGACTTTGGGACACTCACTCTTAAGTGGGGTGACTTTTATTTTTTCGCATCAGAAAATTTTCTTTTCATTTCTTTTCTTTGTTTTTCTTTTCTTTCTTTTCTTTTTCCTTTCCTTTCCTTTCCTTTCCTTTCCTTTCCTTTCCTTTCCTTTCCTTTCCTTTCCT
>NC_034594.1:999321-1004444 GCF_900095145.1 Mus pahari | reverse complement strand
TCCCTCCTTCCCTCCCTTCCCCTCCCCTTCCCTTCCCTCCCCTTTTCTTTTCCTTCCCTTCCCTTTTCTTTTCCTTTCTTTTCTTCAGGCTTCTTTCTCATTTATGAGCTGTGGTCCCTTGGACAAGTCCTTTGACATTTCTGGGTATCCATTTTCTTGTCTGTAAGAGGAGGGATTTACTGGGTAGTTTCCAAGCTTCTTCCTTAGAAAATAGACTTTCATGGGTGTTTTATAAACAACACTTAGGAAAGTTTCACATAGTTATCAATAAAAATTATAAATGTGTTTCTTTTTAGGCACTTGGTAGTAAAATATCAGTTCTTTGAGAACCTGGCATGGAGGAGAAATTTAAAAGATCCAGCCCCCAAATCAGTTAAACAAGTGACAGCTTATGTTGGCTAAGAGGCAGAGTAAAAGGAAGACTCATTCATTGCTGGTGGGAGAATAAACTTTTATTGCCATCGTGGAAATCATCAATCATGTTCATTAATTCTCTACTCATAATAATAGCTAGAAATTGGGGAAAAAAACCCTATGTGTCACCCAACAGAAGAATGAATAATGAAAATATGGTACATTTACACAATTGAGTATCATGCTACTGTTAAAACTGACACCATGAATTTGTGGATAAGTGGATGGAACTAGAAAAATCATCCTCAATGAGGTAAGCCAGACTCAGAAAGACAAATAGGGTATGTATTCACTTATATGAGAATATTAGCTGTTGAGCCTATGATAACCCAGCTACAGCCACAGAGGTTAGGCATAGAGTATAGGATTGGGGAGTCACTTAGATCTCCCTAGGTATAGGAAATAGCTAGTTATGGGTAGTGTGTGTGAGGGGGACTAGGATGAGAGGATTCGTGGGGTTTGGAAGATAGAAGTGGTATGAGGAAGAGAATATGAAGAGAGATAAGGTAAGGATGCTAAAATTAATGACCACTTGAGGGATAGTGTGGAAGCCTAATACAGTAGAAGCTTTGTAAAATATATTCATACATGAAGGTGATAATGAAATTGACAAATAATCGGGGAGACTGTATCCCTTCTGGCCATCTCTTGTCACTAAATGATGCTTCTAAATGACACAGAGACCCAGAAACCAGGCTAATGGACAAAAAATGGACAACTGTACACTTAGGAGTGTGAATGCTGTCTTCTAAATGCTTCTAATTGTTAATCTTACAACAGGAAGATAGATGGGAAATATTGGTACTGGTCTTGCTTACTGCTATATTGCCAACATATAGTGAAGTGGACTGCATGAATATATTAAAATTATTTTCAGACAAATCAATCATCTTTTTATTTAAAGTCTCAAAGGCTAACATCAAGACAGAGATGTTTACAGGCAAATTAAACTCATGGTTAAAATTAATGTAAATTTTTAATTATTCATGTAAATAAATAAATCTTTAAAAATCTGGAGAAACTCAGAGAGACTGAAGAAAAAAGAAAAGAAAAAAGTAATCACAATAATAGAAGAAAAACAACAGACCAACAGAGCAGTGAGAAAAATAGTGTAAAAATTTGGAATACTAGAAAAGCAGAGTTGGTTATAACAAGATTATAAGGTTATAATCCTTACAGGATGCAAGCAGAGCACGCATGGTTTGCTAGTGAGAGATGGGGAAGTACTGGGCAGGATGCCTGCCTACTGAACACCCAGCTGCAGTCCTTTGTCACAATGGGACCTAGGAAGCTCAATGTACTTTTGCATATGAATTTATACCATTGAGAGACACATATGTAGGACTCCCTCAAGAGTGTATCTGTAAGTGTATCTGCTTCAGGAATGATATATATTCAGTACATCCATGTTTTTATATAATGCATATGTTATCTGAATTTTATTTGTGACAACATTATAGCAACTACCCAGCAACTCTGTTGTTCTGTTATTTTCTGATTGTTTTTCTTCTATAATTCTTAGTTTTTTATGCTTAATATAATTTCCCTGAGACCTTTTAACTTATACAAATAAAAACAAAGGAGACATTTATTTGCTTGGACTACAGATGAGGAGACTTCAAGGTTTTCACATGCAGACATTCTTGAGAGAAAATTTTTTCGATCTTGGGGGAAAAACAGGAATCTTTTACAGAAGATGTATTCAATGATTTATTCAGTGACCACATGTAGAATTGGGCTTCTTTTTCAATAATCTTTATGTGACTACAGCAAGGACACACTCAACAGAGAAGCCATCTGTGGTGGTTTAAATGGAAATAACCCCCATAGGCTTATAGGGAATAGCATTATTCTTCTTAGAGTGGGTACGGCCTGGTTAGGGGAAATTTGTCACTGGCTTGACCTTTGAGGCTCCAGAATCTTAATCCTGATTCGATGGTTCATACACATAATCTCTCTTTTACGTTTAGTTATGTTATATATGTGAATACACTGTTGATGTCTTCAGACACACCAGAAGAAGGCATCAGATCCCATTACAGATGGTTGTGAACTATCATGTACTTGCAGGGAATTGAACTCAGGTCCTCTGTAAGAGCAGTCAGTGCTGTTAACCATTGAGCCATCTCTCCAGCCCCTTTCAACTCTCTCTTTCTGCTGCCTGCCGATTGGAATGCAGAACTCTGCTCCTCTCCAGTATCATGTCTGCCTTCATGCTGCTATGTTTCACACCATGTTGAAAACAGACTAAAGCTCTGGACCTCTAACTTAGTCCTGATGAATTTTTTTTTTTTTTTTTTTTTTTTGTAAGAGTTGGCATGTCCACAGTGTCTCTTCACAGCAAAGAAACCTTAGCTAAGATATAATCCTTCTGGGTGTTTTTTCACTGTAGAGGAACACAGACATTTATTACACATTTTTTTTTTAGTATTTATAAAAACTTATGAAAAATGTTCCCTTCCTCCTGTGTTGAGACGTTTTGCTTATCACCGTGGCATACAAAAGGTATAGATACTGTAGGACCCAATCAAGAACAAATAGACAGCTTGTCATGTCCTTTCTGGCATTCTCGAGACCCTTTGAGCCTGTAAATGAAATATGAAGCTTTCAGAAGGTAAGCTATCTGGGAGCCAAAAGATGAGATCACAGTGTGAGTTATGTCAAACTTCCAGCATCAGATGCCCAGTGAGATCTGCTCTTTGAATAGTATTTCTCAAGTGCCGATTTTTCCTTTTCCCACAAATGATCCATCATGTAAACAAAAATCAGAGAAATATTGCTCAAACTCTCCCAAGTATATATACAGCATTCGTATATTCATATTCATGATACTCATATCTGTGAGCTTACATTCTACTTTTCTATATACTCTTTCTTGGCATAACTCTTAGCTGTGTGTGTGTGTGTGTGTTGGAGGAGTGAATGCGCTGGTATATACCCACTAGTGTGCAGAAGTGTTGTTGCCAGAAAAGGATACCAGAGTCCTTCACTATTGGTTTTAGCCGTGTCCCCTCAAGGCTGGATCTCCTACTGAACCTGATAGGCTGGTGCCTAGCAAGCCCCATCAGTCTTTCTGTCAGTGGCATGCACAGTGCTGGAGTTACAGAACCAAGCAGCCACTCCAGACTTTTATATAGATGCTGAGGATCTTAAGCCAGGTCCTCCTGCATGCTTCAGCAACACTGTTACATGGTGAGCCATCATACCAATGCTTACACTACACTTTCTTTCAGTTTATCATTTCCTTTTGGGATCTTTTTTTTTTTTTTTCCAACATATACTTTGATTAAGGTACACTGAGGGATTAAAAAAATATATTGTGAGTTGTAAGTGAAATGAAGCGTCACACAGTGGGAAGAGTTCTTGCTTTAGGTGATATTGTGGTATTTCTGGTAATGGGCCTAGCCTTTAAATTCAGACCCTTCTCTCTAGCCCTTTGAGTTACATTCTGGATGGGGCTTAGGTGTTCTAGTTCTGAAAAAAAAAAAAGATTTTCTCTTTGCTTATGAGTTGATATTTTTAAAATAAAAATAAAAATTCACATCACTAATTAGTAAATTACTAATTTACTAGGCATTTGCTAGTACAACAATATTATTAGCTTATTATGTTTTTAGCAAATTATCAAGAACTACGCGTTTGTCTGTGCAACAGTTTATGTACATATTTGTAAGTATTTGTATAACTCTCTTATACATATCTTACATCAAGTCTTAGCTTGATTGTGTTTAAGTCTTGATTTATGCACATACCACTCATGCTTTGACTATGAATTTCTATTGTGGCACATATACTCCAACACGTGGTCACCAACTGATGGCACTGTTTTTAGAGGTTGGGGGAAAAAGTTTAGCCCAAGGAGTTTTGCTGGAAGAAATGGTTTCCTGGGTGCTGACTGACATCACAGTTCTAGTTTTTACCTTATTTCTGCTTCATGACTTGCAGACACACCATGACCAGCTACCTCGACCTTCTGCCCATGCTTCTCTTGTTACAAGGTGCTGAATTCCCTTGAACTGTTTGTTTAAAATATATAAATATAATTTCTCCTTAAATTTCTTTTTTAAGTTGCATCTTTCAACTTGGTCATGGCAACAGTGAAGTAACTTAATGGATTGGTGAATGCACAGCTTCAAGACCACATTCCTTGTCACCTTCTTACCTTTCAGGTTTTAGTCTAAAGAAGGCATTGTGATTTAAACTGATAAGAAGGCCAAGAATTTAAGGCCAATGATTGAAATGTGTTGGTCATTTTTACCATTTTGGCTATTGAATTCGAGGAGCCTTCCTTCTTCCCTCCCTCCCTCCCTCCCCCTTCCCTCCCTCCCTCCGTCCCTTCCTTCTATTTTTCCAATAATTCTTATGTTAACACACTCCAGTTTTACCAACTTACATTTGAAAATATATACATTTGCTCACATGTGAGATGGTTATTTTGTAGCATTTTAATTCAATCAGGAGTATGTGAATTTAAATGGCAGAACAATGTGAAGAAATGGTATCATCAGCTCTGTATTTTATTCAGTATAAATGCTTTCTTTTAAAAACATTGTATTAATGTTTTTGAGAGTTTTGTACACTCTTCTATATTTGCACCATACCCTCCTCCCTTACCCGCTTTATCCCATCTAATGCTCCCCAACTCTTTGTCAACTTTGGTCAGCTTATTCCCTCTCCTCTCCTCTCCTCTCCTCTCCTCTCCTCTCCTC
>NC_034594.1:927627-999157 GCF_900095145.1 Mus pahari | reverse complement strand
CTCTCTCTCTCTCACACACACACACACACACACCTGAATACAACCTGACGAGTCCATTTTTCTGTTCATATGAATATACGTATTCACTTGGGAATGGTGAAGACATCTGTCCCTGGAGAAGATTGATTCACAGTCTCCTAGAGGCCATTAATTGTCTATACCTCTTCAGGTAGGGGTGGGGACTTGTGATATTTCTCCCATTCACATTAGCATGCTAACTGGTGTTGTCATATTTACTTTCTTGATAAGAAATTAGACCACCTGCTTTATATAGCTGAGGGTGGCTTTGAACCTCTGGTTTGTCTGTCTTTGCCTTAGGTATACTGGGATTCTAGTCATGTTTCACCACTTCCATCTCATGTAGTGCTAGTGATCAACCTCAAATTAACTATATCCTCAGTTCACCCACCAGTTTATGACCAATGGCTATGCTTTCAAAGGAGGGCATTTATTTCTTAGTGAAACAGAAGTCCATAGATCAGTACTGCATGGAGGTGATGCTGTTCCAGGAGGAGGCATCACAATGCAAGGTTTTGCCAGGCATTATTCTGCTCCTAAGTTGTCCAAGATTGAAGCTGCATCTCCAGCTATTACAGCCACATTCAGGCAGCAAGGAGGGAAGGATGGATGATGGAAGAGGAACAATGCAATGTGTGCCAATTTGCTTTAAGGAATTTTTTAAAAAAATATTTAATACTTCCTTTTTAATTTTTATGTGTATTGGTGTTTTGCCTCCATACACGTCTGGGTGAGGGTGTGGCATTCCCTGGAACTGGAGTTACAGACAGTTGTGAGCTGCCATGAGAGTGCTGCGAATTCGACTCAGGTCCTCTGGGAAAGCAGCCAGTGTTCTTAACCTCTGAGTCATCTTCCCATCCCCTTAAGGAATATTTCTCAAAGTCATGTAATAAACTCTTTTACTTCTAACTTCTGATGTCAAGAAACTGTATCACACACTTCGGACAACGTGGCTTTCAGTTCCATTAGTATTTTGGTTTTTAGCATGCACTCCACTGTTTTTAAAGTCTCTTTACTGAGATTACAACACAGTGTCTTCATTTCTAGTAATCCAACAGTATCAACTAATTATCTATTGATACTTCATTCTGAAAGTAAAGTTAACTTTAAATATTTTAACTCATTTAATACTGTCCTCAATAATTCTTTCTGCATTTTGGTGTGTGTTTGTGTGCATGTGTGTCTGTGTGTATCTATGTGTGTGGTGTTAGAGTCTGGAATCAAACTTCAAACTTGTTATGTGCTAAGTGTGTAGTCTCTCAACAAGCTTGCTTCTAATCTTTTTTATTGGCTATTTATTTACATTTCAAATGTTATTCTACTCCCCCCCCCCGTTTCCTCTCCAAGAACTCCATCCCACCCTACTCACCTGCCTCCACGAGGGTGGTCCCTAACCCATCCTCCCACTCCTGCCCCACTGCCCTAGCATTCTTCTATGCTGAGGCATCAAGCCTTCACAGGATCAAGGGCTTCCCTTCCCTTTGATGCCAGACAAGGCCATCCTCTGCCACATATGCAGCTGGAGCCATGGGTCCCCCCCTCCATGTGTACTCTTTGGTTGGTGGTTTAGTCCCTGGGTGCTCTGGGGGGTCTGGTTGTTTCATATTGTTATTCTTCCTGTGGGGTTGCAAACCCCTTCAGCTCCTTCAGTCCTTCCCCTAGCTCCTCCATTTGGGTCCCGATCTCAGTCAGATGGTTGGCTGCGAGCATCCTCCTCTGTACTTGTCAGACTCTAGCAGAGCATCTCGGGAGACAGCCATATCAGGCTCCTGTGAGCAAGCACTTCTTGACATCAGCAATGGTATCTGGGTTTGCATATGGGATGGATCCCCAGGTGGGTCAGTCTATGGATGGCCTTTCCTTAAGTCTCTGCTCATCTCTTTGTCCCTGTATTTCCTTTAGACAGGAGCAATTCTGGGTTAAAATTTTGAGAAGGGTGGATGGCCTCATTCCTCAACAAGGAGTCATGCCTAACCTCTGAATATGGTCTCTGCAGGTTCTCTCTCTTCCCTTTGTTGAGTATTTTAGCTAATGTCATCCCCATTGGGTCCTGGGAGTCTCTTGCTTTTATGACATTTGGGACTTTCTGTTGGCTACCCCTAGTTAGCGCCCCTCTCGAAAAAACAAACAAACAAACAAAACAAAAAAACAAAAAAAAAAACAAAAAACAGCAACAACAAAAAAAAACAGCATCCAAGTTAAAATGACTTCAGATTTTCAGATCAGAAAATGAAGGTTCAAATAAATTAAACAGCTTCTCCAAGTTTTCCTAGAACTTATAATGACAGAAATATGATTTTGGATATTCTATGGCCAAAGGCCCCACATTTGTTTCTCTAATTCCCACAGGTGAGTGGTTTAGACAATGTCAACTAATGTAGGGATACTGCCAATAATAGAGAGAAGAGGAAAACATAGACTAATAAAGGAGGGAATCAAGGGGACTGGAGAGATGGCTCAGTGGTTAAAAGCACTGGCTGTTCTTCTAGAGTACCCATGTTTAATTCTCAGGACCTACATGGCACTCTCAACTGTCTGTAACTCAGGTTCCAGAGGACCTTGTACCCTCTAACAGACATACATGAGGAAAAATATCAAGTGCACATAAAAACAAATCAAAAGATTTAAAAAAAAAAAAACAGAGGGAATAAGAACAGATTGAAGGAAAGGAAAGAGAGATGAATGGGAAGATGATATGTAAAGATAAAGAGAAGATTGTGGATTGAACATGCGCTAATCTGTTGACCTCAGTGGTCTTCGATATGGGGGAATCTTTGATTCCAAGGGAACCTTATGAAATGTCTGAAGCACTTGGCACTGGAAATCAAACACAGAATCTCGTTCCTGCGAAGTGAGCATTAACACTGAGCAGCATCCCTGGTCCCTACTGAATATATTTTCAGCAGTCACAATGAGGAAGAGGCTGTGGGGGTATAGGCAAGCAGAAGCCTAGAGTGTTGATAAGCTTCAAGCAATTTATAAAAATGCCATTCACACAAAGACTCGTCAGCATGTGAACAGTGCTGAGTTTGGGAAACTCCTGTCCAGCCTTCCCTAGCCATCATCAATTACTAAGAGGAGGTATTCAGAGTAATTCCCTAACCATCTAAGTTCTCAACCTTCCTAATCCTGAGGTCCTTCAGTACAGTTTCTCACATTGTGATGACCTGCACTATAAAATTATTTTCATTGCTACTTCATAACTCTTATAAATCATAACATGTTTTCCAATATCTCTGCTTTCCAATAGTCTTAGGTACTTGTGTGAAAGGATCAATTGTTCCTCCCAACAGAGTCTTGACCCACAGATTGAGAACCTTTGATACAGGATCTTATTTAATTGTAATCCTTAAATCCTGAGTACACAAGACCAGGAAAGAAGGCTTATTAATTATTATTAACTATTATTAATATCATTTTTTACTCTAAAATTCTATATTACCTGAAAATTGAAAAGTTATACCTATTGAAAACAAGTTATGACTCAACTAACTTCAGCCAACTCTTATGAATCAGAAGAGGGATGATAAGCAAGCATGTCTAACCTTTCTGTGTGAGGCTTTCAGAAACCTAGTACCAAAAGGCAGATCTAGGGCTCGAGAGTTGGCTCAATGGTTAAGAGTTCTGACTATTGAAGAGAAGCTAGGTTCAATTTCCAGCAGCCTTATCGTGGCTCACAGCTGTCTGTAACATCAGTCTCAAGGGATCTGAAACCCTTCTCTGATTTTCTAGGGCACAGGTGGAATACATATACATATTCACTTATATACATTAGAAATCAGTAAAATAAATTACTCTAAACACTGCAGGCATGTAAACAAGCAACATACTAGGACCATGGTTTTATAGAGAAGGGAGTTAGGTCATAGAATGGAATGACCAAGGTTACTTAGTGGCTGGGACTGAATAAAACCCCAGTTCTTCAGTCTTCCAGCATTTAGATTTGTCTCCATCAAATTTACTCCTGAAAATTTTTATCAACTGTCACCATCAGGAGTGATTTGGATATGTTTCTTGTTAACTTCTGAGGCCTATCAGTTAGAATCATACAGACCCAAATGCATATCCTGATTTAAAGATATTAAATTTGTTGGGTCAAGATGGCCATAATAACGGCCCCTGTCTTCAGTTCCAGTGCTCAGAGGGCTGAAGTAAGAGGATAGAGTAAGCTCAGTTGTTTGATACCAGCTTGGGAAATGTAGTGTGACCTCCTATTGAGTTTTTAAAAGTCTCTTTAAAAGTTTTGTAATTGAGGCTGGAGATGTGGCTCAATGGCAGAGTGCTTATATAGCATGTGTTGGGTTTATATGGAACTTCAGGGCAGAATAAAATTTTAGGATGATTGACAAGATATCGCCTTTCTTTGAAGAAAAAAAAAGACATGATATCAAATGGTACCAAGGAGTATGTTTTGTCGAACTGTCTTGTAATTTTGCCTAATGTTAGTTTGTGAGGTTTTAAAAAATGATGTAGGCACGATCTCGGTGGAGGACACCAAGGTCACCAGAGGACTATCCACACTGCAGGCACTCTAGCACACCTGGAACCTTGAGATCGCTGGTGAGTGGTCAGAAACATCAGTTTCAAAAAACACAAAGGGTCTTGTGCTAGCAGGAACAGGGACAAAGGACACCTGCCCCACCAGTGGCTGGGGTTCATTCTGGTCAGCACCACCCCTGTGCCATCTTCAGCATGATCTCAGTGGAGGTCCCCAAGGTCCCCAGAGGACTCTCTGTTCTGCAGGCACCCTAGCACACCATGGATTTTGAGATCACTGGTGAGTGGAACTCAACATCAGTTCCAAAAACCCAGAGGGTCTTGTGCTAGCAGCAACAGGGTCAAAGGACAAAGGCAGGCCCTAGCACACCCAGAATCTTGGGATCACTGAGACCAGTCTATGCAGGAGAGCACGTGGGAGACAGAAGCAACAGAGCTTCTTGGACAGGGTCCCTTCAGGCCTTCATCCTCAGCCAAGAGACAGAGCTGAGGCTCAGACCACTGGACACCTTCCCTGCCAGAGGAGAGTCAGCCTCCAGGGAGAGCTCTGAACCCAGGAATCAGGAAGTGGATCTGAGCTCCAGACTTCTGTGTACCTTCCTTGCAAGAGGAGAGCTTGCCTGCAGAGAATGTTTTGACCACTGGAACATAGGAGAGAGTTGGTCTCACAAGAGTGCTGACAGAGGTTAAAGAATCACAGGAGGAACAAGCTCCAGCCAGAGACAGTGAGAACATCTAACACCAAACATTACCAGATGGCGAAAGGCAAACAAAAGAATCTTACTAACATAAACCAAGAGCACTGGGCATCATCAGAGCCCAGTACGCCCACCAAAGCTAGTCCTAGATACCTCAACAACCCAAAAAGAACTATTCGAATCTAAAATCATATCTCATGATGCTGGCAGAGGATTTTAAGAAGGGCATTAATAACCCACTTAAAGAAATACAGAAGAAGACTGCTAAACAGGTAGAAGCCCTTAAAGAGGAAGCACAAAACTCCCTCAAGGAATTACAGGAAAAACTGCTAAAGAGGTAGAAGACCTTAAAGAGGAAACACAAAAATCCCTTAAAGAATTAGAGAAAAACACAACCAAACAGGTGATGGAATTGAACGAAACCATCCAAGATCTAAAAATGGAAGTAAAAACAATGAAGAAAACCCAAAGGGAGACAACTCTGTAGATAGAAGCCCTGGGAAAGAAATCAGAAACCCTAGACACGAGCATCAGCTACAGATGAACTCTCAATTCTGAATATCGATGTTCCAAATGAAAGGGCATCCACATTCATTAAAAAAACTATAGTAAAGGTCAAAGCACATACTGCACCTCATACAATAATAATGGGAGACTTTAAAATCCCACTCTCATCAATGGACAGATCCTTGAAACAGAAACTAAACAGAGATACATTGAAACTAATGAAGTTGTGAAACAAATGGATTTAACAAATATCTACAGAACATTTTTATCCTAAAACAAAAGGATATAACTTCTTCTCAGCAACTCATGGCACATTTTCCAAAATCAACCTTATAACTGATCACAAAAAAGGCCTCAACAGATACAAAAATATTGAAATTATCCCATGCATCCTATCAGATCACCAAGGACTAAGGTTGATCTTCAATAACAACATAAATAATAGAAAGGCAACATTCACATGGAAACTGAAGAACACTCTACTCAATGATACCTTTGTCAAGGAAGAAATAAAGAAAGAGATTAAAGAATTTTTAGAGTTTAATGAAAATGAAGCCAAAACATACCCAAACTTATGGGACATAATGAAAACATTCCTAAGAGGAAAGCTTATAGCTCTTAGTGCCTGCAAAAAGAAACTAGAGAGAGCATACACTAGCAGCTCTATAGAACACCTAAAAGCTCTAGAACAAAAGGAAGCAAATTCACCCAAGAGGAGTAGAAGGCAGGAAACAATCAAACTCAGGGCTGAAATCAACCAAGTGGAAACAAAAAGAACTATTCAAAGAATTAACCAAACCAGGAGCTGGTTCTTTGAGAAAATCAACAAGATAGATAAACCTGTAGCCAGACTCACTAGAGGGCACAGGGACAATATGCTAATTTACAAAATCATAAATGAAAAGGGAGACATAACAACAGAACAAAACACCATCAGATCCTACTACAAAAGGCTATACTCAACAAAACTGGAAAACCTGGATGACATGGAAAAATTTCTAAACAGATACCAGGTACCAAAGTTAAATCAGGATCAGATTAATTACCTAAACAGTCCCATATCCCCTAAAGAAATAGAAGCAATCATTAATAGTCTCCTAACCAAAAAAAAGCCCAGGACCAGATGGGTTTAGAGCAGAATTCTATCAGACCTTCAAAGAAGACTTAATTCCAACTCTCCTCAAACTATTCCACAAAATAGAAACAGAAGGTACTCTCCCCTATTCATTCTATGAAGCCACAATTACTCTGATACCTAAACCACATAAAGACCCAATAAAGATAGAGAACTTGAAACCAATTTCTCTTATGAATATTGATGCAAAATTACTCAATAAATTTCTAACTAACCGAATTCAAGAATACATCAAAACAATCATCCATCATGATCAAGTAGGCTTCATTCCAGTGATGCAGGGATGGTTTAATATACGGAAATCCATCCAGGTAATCCACTATATAAATTCAAAGACAAAAAAACCACATGATCATCTCATTAGATGCTGAAAGAGCATTTGATAAAATCCAACACCCATTCATGATAAAACTCTTGGAAAGATCAGGAATTCAAGGCCCATGCCTAAACATAATAAAAGCAATATACAGCAAACCAGTAGCCAACATCAAACTAAATGGAGGGAAGCTGGAAGCAATACCACTAAAATCAGGGACTAGACAAGGCTGCCCACTTTCTCCCTACCTATTCAATATAGCACTTAAAGTCCTAGCCAGAGCAATCAGATAGCAAAAGGAGATCAAGGGCATACAAAATGGAAAGGAAGAAATCAAAATATCACTATTTGCAGATGATATGATAGTATATATAAGTGACCCTAAAAATTCCACCAGGGAATTCCTAAACCTGATAAACAGCTTCAGTGAAGTAGCTGGATATAAAATTAACTCAAGAAAATCAGTGGGCTTTCTCTACATAAAAGATAAACAGGCTGAGAAAGAAATTAGGGAAACAACACCTTTCACAATAGTCACAAATAATATAGAGTACCTTGGTGTGACTCTATCTAAAGAAGTGAAAGACCTGTATGATAAGAACTTCAAGTCTCTGAATAAAGAAGTCAAAGAAGATCTCAGAAGATGGAAAGATCTCCCATGTTCATGGATTGGCAGGATTAATATAGTAAAAATGGCTATCTTGCTGAAAGCAATCTACAGATTCAATACAATCCCCATCAAAATTCCAACTCAATTCTTCAACAAATTTGAAAGGGCATTTTGCAAATTTATCTGGAATAACAAAAAAACTAGGATAGCAAAAATTCTTCTCAATGATAAAAGAACCTCTGGTGGAATCACCATGCCTGACCTCAAGCTGTGCTACAGAGCAATTCTGACAAAAACTGCATGGTACTGGCACAATGACAGACAGGTAGACCAATGGAATAGAATTGATGACTCAGAAATGGATCCACACACCTATGGTCACTTGACCTTTGACAAGGGAGCTAAAACCATCCAATGGAAAAAAGACAGCATTCTCAACAAATGGTGGTGGCACAACTGGCAGTTATCAGGTAGAAGAATGAGAATTGATCCATTCTTATCTCTTTGTACTAAGGTCAAGTCTACGTGGATCAAGGAACTCCACATAAAACCAGAGACACTGAAACTTATAGAGGAGAAAGTGGGAAAAAGCATCAAAGATATGGCCGCAGGGGAAAAAAAATCCTGAACAGAACAGCAATGGCTTGTGCTGTAAGATCAAGAATTGACAAATGGGACCTCATAAAATTGCAAAGCTTCTGTAAGGAAAAAGACACTGTCATTAAAACAAAAACACCGCCAACAGACTGGGAAAGGATATTTACCAATCCTAAATCAGATAAGGGACTAATATCCAATATATATAAAGAGCTCAAGAAGATGGACTCCAGACAATTAAAAAACCCTAATTAAAAAATGGGTGCAGAGAATTCTCAACTGAGGAATACCAAATGGCTGAGAAGCACCTGAAAAAATGTTCAATATCCTTAATCATCAGGGAAATGTAAATCAAAACAACCCTGAAATTCTACTTCACACCAGTCAGAATGTCTAAGATCAAAAATTCAGGTGACAGCAGATGCTGGCGAGGATGTGGATAAAGAGGGACACTAGTCGGCCATCAATGGGAGGAGAGGCCCTTGGTATTGTGAAGATCATATGCCCCAATACAGGGGAATGCCAGGGCCAGGAAGCAGGAGTGGGTGGGTTGGGGAGCAGTGTGGTGGGAGGGTATGGGGACTTTGGGGATAGCATTTGAAATGTAAATGAAGAACATATCTAATAAAAATTATTTATTTTTTATAAGAATTGTTATTTTGCCTGCATGTATGTCTGTGTGAAGGCATAAGGTCCCCTGATACTTGAGTTATCGATAGTTTTGAGCCACCACATGTGTGCTCTGGATTGATCCCTAGTCCACCAGAACAGCAGTAGGTACTCTTCACTACTGAGCCATCTCACCAGCCCTAGCTTCTCAGATTTTATAAAATCAATACTCTAACTTTTGTTTCATTTTATTTAATATATTTTCTAAATATATCTAAGTTTCTCGTCAGTTTAACTAAAAAAATAATGGGAGCAAGATCTCAGCCATTAAAATCAAATACATGAATGAATTGTACAGCAACACATTTATTAAATATCCAGTATGTATATTAAGCATTGTCTGTCATGGTATGCATGGCTGACATTTATTTCCTGTTCCTGGGAGTGGTTAAGTATATGTGTTCCTTTAACTCATTCATTGTACTAGCCAAACTGAGACCTGGAGGTGAGGAAATGAAAGCATTTGCCTTTATTGTTGAAAGCATTTATTAATTGAAGAAGATGAATACATAGCTGCACATGGTAGTACCAGATCTAGTCTTAAAGAGGAAAAGGGAAACTTCCAGTACTCACTAGAGTGTGTTCCCAGAATGGCTGTGTAACCAACACTTCCCAAGGCACACATCCAGGGCATCTGGACCTGGAGACTGAAGGCTGAGATGGAAAGATCCAAGCTCTTTGGGAAGAGCAAATGGGAAGAGTTGGATGGGCTCATCCTCCAAACTCTTCGTAGCTTCCAGACTATCCCTTTCAACAAAGCAGTAAGTAGTTGGAAGGCAGAGATCTCCAGAGTTGTCACAGCAGTCTTCCGAGTTCTCAGTCCTCATATGTTCTTCTCTTCTCTTCTCTTCTCTTCTCTTCTCTTCTCTTCTCTTCTCTTCTCTTCTCTTCTCTTCTCTTCTCTTCTCTTCTCTTCTCTTCTCTTCTCTCTCTCTCTGTGTGTGTGTGTGTGACTGTGTTTCCTCTCTCTGTGATTGGGTGGGATTCCCTGGAGTACATTTGAATACCACCACCTGCTCCACTGGTGTTTCAGGTGACCTGCTTTGGGCCCCCAGCTTAAGATTCCTCCCTCTCAGGGATAGCCGCATCCCTCTCTGTCTTAGCAACTGTTTAGAAGTATGTGTGAGAGACCATTTCTAGAAGAAAGTAGATTTAAAAGTGAAAACAAAACAAAAACACACAAACAAAACCAGAGAACACAAAGGAGAGACAGAAGACAGGCTGCTGAGAGTATTAAGAAACACTCTTGCAGTTGCAACAGAGAAATCTCTATTATTGCAAGCACATTTGACTAATGAATGCTTTTTTTGTAGTTGTATATAACTTCAAATCTCTAAAAACAGTTAAATGAGTCAAGGTGAAATGAATGTAACTTGAATCACCTGAATACAGAACCTGAAGCCTTTGTATGCAAAGAATTTATATCTCTGTGGGTATGGAAAGAAATGTGACTTTTCCTCCCAGTAGCTCTAAGGACTGAGCCTGTACCAAAAATGCATGCATATCAGACTGTTTTTTTTCTTCTGCCCACCAAAGATCTCATTTGCTGTGGGGTTAAAACATGAAAACAAACAAACAAACATACAAACCAGTAAACAGCAGTAGTGATTTTTTTTCTTATTGCTGTGACAAAATAACAAACAAAAACTTAAGAAAGGAAGAGTTTACATTGCTTCATTGAGTACAAGGCAGATTGCCTCCTAAGCACAATAAGGAAGCAGAAAGAGATGAAGGGTGTTTCTGGGACTCCAGCTAAGGGGATGACTCAGTTTAACCTCTGGAAAGAAAGACAGGCCCAGACATATGTCTTCTCCTCAGTGATTCTGATCCCAGTCACTTTGACTATGAAGAGCAACCAATATACAAATGATTATTCTTTGTTTGTTTGTTTGTTTCTTTGTTTCTTTGTTTTTTGAGACAGGGTTTCTCTGTATAGCCCTGGCTGTCCTGGAACTCATTTTGTAGACCAGTCTGGCCTCGAACTCAGAAGTCTGCCTGCCTCTGCCTCCCGAATGCTGGGATTAAAAGCGTGCGCCACCACGCCTGGTGATTATTCTTATAGATGTTTAGAAATATGTATAGGATGAAGGATTAATTTGCTTACTAGCATAGGCAAATATTTTGGGGCAGATGTGAAACTCAGAAATTAAGCACAGTGGTGATGAAAATCCAGCAACAGCACCACTTTAGATTTAACATTAATACTAACATGAAAATAATATTTAGAGAATTCAGCATAAAACTGTAATAATTGCTTTTAGGGAAATACATATATGTATAATTGAATTAAAACACAAAACCCTATTCTTCCCATTCTTTTTGTGTGTGTATGTATGCCTCTGGTGTTGAAAACTGATCTGAGGCATGGTACGCAAGGATCATGCTCCAGTCCTCGGTTTGTTGCTTTTGAACTAGGATCTTGCTATATAGCTCAGTCTGGACTTCAACTAGTGACTTACCTCTAGAGTGTTTGGAAGTACAGACATTCATCACTGAAACAGGCTTTTCTCATTGTATTTATCATCTGCTAGTAGAGAAAGGGGTAGAGAGAGGTGATAAGAGACTATCTTAGACTTACAATTTGAGGGACATTACCAGCTGGATCACCAGAGGGTAGCCTACTTGTTTGTCCTACATGGTGAGAGTATGCATAAAAAGACAGTAAAGGACTACACACAATTACTCTTGTCTTTCCCAATTTCAGATGGTCATAGAGGTCTATAACCAACAAACGATGGATCTGAGACTTCTGGAAGTATGTTCAATGGAGTGTACTAAGCTGAATGCATCTCAGCTGAAGGAGGCATGCCTCTTTCCTTATTTTCTGTTTTCTGCATGGTGTGTATCATGCAGCCATCTTTGACCCTGTACTAACCCTTAAACCCAGTACTAATCCTCAAATCTCTGAAGTGAAGCTGAAGGGCAGAGTGATCCTACACCACTGATGACTGGTCTATCAACTCTGAAGTACCCTTGGAATTCTCTTACATAATAGAAATATTTTTTCTCATGTGAAACATTGATATTTTGAGTTTTCAGTTAAATCTCCCCCTAAGTGAGAGACATTACCTTGAGAGATGTAATAACATAGTTTCTGCAGACACTTAATATGAACAGTCTTTCAACTTTGGCTCTCCTGATGCCAAAAATTACATAATAGAAATAGGTTTCCTCAGAGGGGAAAGTTAAATTAAGGGTGTTGCTTCCTTTCTGTGTTTTCAAAGACAGGAACTGACAGAGGGTCCAGAGGGCTAATGGTAAAACATTTATTCAGGTACATAGGGGCATATGGAGTTCTCCTCTTTCTTCAAAGACATTATTAATTAAGTAGGCCTGGCAAGGGGAGGCTGCTAAGTTTTTAAAGAGATGAACTATGACAGCACAACTTCATCCTGAAATATATAGAAAATTGGCATTCCATGTTGGCTCCATTTTAACCCTGTCAACAGCTCTGCTCCCAGCTGGAGATCTCTGCTGACAGGTGTTACATCAAACCTGTCTGGAAGTCAGTTTTTCCATCTCCTTTACTTATCTGATTATTGCATCCCATCCCGTTAATCTGCTCTCATCACTGTATCACTGCTCTTGAGTCCTATCTCTAGGCTTTTCTTACTCTGTCATGGTTTTTCTCCTGCAGTACTACAGAGTAATCTGAACACATTCCACATCTGAGCTACACTTCAATCTTATTTACTTATATATTTATTTAAAAATTTATTCCATATGTGTGCATGCTTGCCTTGGTGTCAGTGGTGAGCCATGTACATCAGTACCCATGGACAACAGAACAGGGTGTTGGGTGTCCTAGAACTGGAGTTGCAAGTAGTTGTGAATCACCTGATATAGGTGAGTGGAACAAAAAAAAGATCTTTTGCAAATACAGTATATTCTTCACTACTGAGCCATCTTTTTAGTATCTTCTATCTATCTATCTATCTATCTATCTATCTATCTATCTATCTATCTATCTATCTATCTATCTATCTATCTATCATCTGTCCATCCAACAATCCATCCATCCATCTCCCCCACACACACACCCAAACTGTTTCTTGATTTTGGGTATATCATCTTCTATGTCCTTGATATTTTATTACATTTCAAAACACTTGAATTAGGTAGATAAAGGCACATAGAAATTGTAAATGGGAAACTGAGCTACAAAGGTGACAGAGAATAAGTCACAGAGAATAAGTTGGAAAGTGAAGACTAGAATCTAAGTCTTGTTTCCTCTATCTTCCTCCTGTTTGGTAGTATAGGTTGCAGAGGATGCCTGGTGTGGATAGGGACATTCAAAATATTAAATAAAAAAATATAAAAACTGCACCCAAGTGGGCGCATGACGTATCTGTCTTTGTGAGTTACCTTAATAAAATACTTTGTAGATCTATTCATTTTTATGATTGAATAATATTGTTGTATGTATGTATGTATGTATGTATGTATGTATGTATGTATGTATCTATCTATCTATCTATCTATCTATCTATTTCTATCTATCTATTTCTATCTATCCATACTGTGATAGTTTGTGTATGCTTGGGCCAGGGAGTGGTACTATTAGGAGGTGCATCCCTATTGGGATAGGTGTGTCACTTTAAGCATGGTCTTAAGACCCCTATCCTAGCTCCCTGGAAGTCAGTACTCTGCTAGCAGTCTTCAGATGAAGATGCTAGAACTCTCAGCTCCTCCTGCACCATGCCTGCCTGGATGCTGCCATGCTCCTGCCTTGATGATACTGGACTGAATCTCTGAACCTGTAAGCCAGCCCCAACTAATCCCAGCACTTGGGAGGCAGAGACAGGCGGATTTCTGAGTTAGAGGCCAGCCTGGTCTACAGAGTGAGTTCCAGGACAGTCATAGCTACACACAGAGAAACCCTGTCTTGAGAAACAAACAAACAAACAAAAAAGAGTTGCCTTGGTCATGGTGTGGTTTCATATCAGTAAAACCCTAACTAAGACACAGACACAGACACAGACGCACACACACACACACACACACACACACACACACACACACACACTCTTTCATTACCCATTGATATACTGATGGACAACTAGGTTCATTCCATTTCCTTGTTAATTTAAATTCTGCTGTAAAAAATTGTGGATATGCAGGCATCTCCATCCTAGGACGCAGAGCTGTTTTGGGGGGAATATGCCCAGTAGTGGTGTAGCTGGGTCCTATGGTAGCTCAGTTTTTGGTTTTTGAAAGAAACTTCCATGTTGATTCTGAAAGCGGTTATGCCAGCTTAAAGTACCACCATTCGTGAAAGGAAGTCTTCTTTTCCAATCCTCACCAGCTCTGTGATCATTTGGTTTTGTGATAGTAGCCATTCTGAATGGATGATTTCTTCATGTTCTCAGTTAGTAGGCAGAGTGATCCTTTAAGAAACTAGTTAATAAAGTTGTAATTTTCTTTGCACAACATATAATTCATTTTAACACACTAAAACACTTCATTTTAAAAAGTAAGACTAATTATCTTGAAAAATAATAAAAACTTCTATAATGTAACTTTACTCTCACCTGAATTTGGACCTGGTAGATTTAAAAACTTAACAGAGTTTGAAGGCCAGATTCTTTGACCTTTGAACTTTCTGCAATCAATTTCCCCTATATTAATAATTCACCATGATTGACAAGTTGTGAATCTCCTATCTGGAGATATTTATAGGGATAAAAATTCAATGTTCTTAGGAAAACAAATTAAGATATCCAATGTAGGTTTATGAGCATCATGGAATCTGATCCAAACTGGTAATCCCCTCAAAGTTTCCAAGTTAGAGTCACAAAACCTTATTGCATCAGAGTTTACAAATGAAGCATATAATTAGACGGCTAACAGCTAATGTGCAGAAAGGACTATTTCCCATACACATGGTGAAGCACTGGACTTATAAGGACTGACTGGAGGCCAGCCTGATCTATTGAGGGAATTCAGGACAGCCAAAGCAACCCAGAGAAAGCCTGTCTCAAAATAAAATAGATGGAAGGAAGGAAGGAAGGAAGAAGGAGAAATTGGCAGGAGAATAATGTGTTTCTTTGGAAGGGCTGTGTCAAGTGCTTAAGATAGACAGGAGGTGTGAAAGCTCAAAACAGGAGGGCACTGGACAGGCCAGTCCGATGGAGGTGGGTCCTGGACAGGCCAGTCCGATGGAGGCGGGTCCAAGTTTCTTAACTAAAATCCCCACTTCCCATTAATGTTTACATTTGTGTCAATCTGACAAAATATAACCAGCACAGAGAGGAGTGAAGAAGGAAAGAGACAGACTGAGAGGGACAGGGGGAGGGGAGGGGAAGAGACAGAGGGAGAGAGACAGAGACAGAGACAGAGAGAGTGACAGACACAGAGAGACACAGATAAAGATAGGTATGTATGTATGTAGGTAGGTAGGTAGGTAGGTAGGTAGGTAGGTAGGTAGATAGATAGATAGATAGATAGATAGATAGATAGATAGATAGATAGATAGATAGATAGATAGATAGATAGATAGATAACTGGGCGAGGAGCAGGAACAGAAAACAGGAGTTAGAATAGACAACAAAATCAGGGAACCAACACATACAAGTGCAGATCTGGGGATGCAGGCACCCAAACATGAAAATATCTCAGTCATGAATATGAGTTTAGTACAAATTCTCAACTTTACCTCCATAAAGGCTGATTCAGTTAATATGGTAAATGGGGAATCTGGCCAGGTGTTTTCCATTTAACAAAGCTTACAGCAAGAGGCCGTGAAGCAGTTTAGTGTGCATGCTTGAACTTCTCTTGCCATGAGTAGGATCCTCTTGGGGTTCAGGGAGTGGGAAACACTATATAGAGAGAAAGATTGAGTATATACAGAGTGGAGAACTATTCAGCAGAAGGAAGGATGAATGCACTATTTCTAGGGAAATGGATGTTAAATAGAGATGATTTTCTTAAATATAATAAGCCAACCCAGAAAGGCAGATATTATATTTTCTTTCATATGTGGAATATAGATTTCACAAAAGAAAAACATTAAAGTCAAAGGGAGGCCGATGGGAGAGGGACAAGAGAGACTAAGAGATGAATATGAGCCAAGCATTTTCCGTGAATATATAAAAATGTCAAAATGAATCCATTATTTTGTACAATTAGGATGTGCTAATAAAAAGTTCAGCAATGTGGTGAGATATAAACTAAAAGTAAATTTAATTTTTACTTCTTTGATGGGTAAGGATGTTAAACACTTAAAATAATTATTGGCTATTTGTGTTTCTTCTTTGAGGAACTTTCTATTGTAAAAATAGGCTACTTATTGTCAGAAGATTGAGGAAGTTGTTGTTGTTGTTGTTGTTGTTGTTATTGTTGTTTTTACAGCTCTTTATATTTTGTAGGTATGACCCCTTGGGATGAAATATAGCTGGGAAATATGTTCTCCCATTCTATCCATTCTGTTGATAGTTTCTTGTTATGTACTGAAACTCTTTAATTTAACAAACATTATTTGTCATTCTAGGGATTATTTCTTATGTTATTGGAGTCCTAAAATTTTTTCTGATATTCTGAAATAAAAAATAAGAAAAGAAAAAAAAAGTTCAGCAATGAAAAGACGACCTGGGATTCTTCACATTTTTAAGAAGGCAATAATGGCCAAACAGCAAGCTGTGTCCATAGACAACACAGTGTGATGGAATGACAAACATCTGGTGATGAGTTCTGGGGTCTAGCCTTCATGAGTCTTGGGGCAAGCCTCGGGCTCTTTGGCATCACTATTCTTACCTCTAAAATAAAGGAAGAGAGGGGAGAGATAGTCTTTAGTTTCCCCTCTGGAGAGGATTTAGGTTAGGGTTTCTATTGTGAAGAGACAACATGACCGCGGCAACCCTAACAAAGGAGAACATTTCATTGGTGTTGCTTTTACAGATTGAGAGGTTTAGTCCATTATCTGCATGGTCTGAAGCAGGCAGCCATAGTGCTGGACATGTAGCTGAGAGTTCTACATCTGTATCGGCAGGCAGCAGGCAGAGGGAGTGAGACTGAGCCTGGCTCGAGCTTCTGAAACCTCAAAGCCCACCCTCAGTTCCTCCAACAAGGGCACGCCTACACTAACAAGACCACACTTCCTAATAGTGCTACTCCCTGTGGGCCTATGGGTCCTATTTTCATTGAAATTACCACAGGATCTATGCAGGAAGATTTCCTGGTAGCTCTATGAAGCCAGTTTCTGCTTCTAGAAACTCAATAAATATGAAATGTCTACAAACCCCAGTGTTTAGTAACACGATACCAGTACCGATGGTATTTTTTTGCAGCACCTCTCAGGTCTCATAATTTATCTTCCCACTCCTGATGTGTTCATCCAGACCCAGTCAGATAGGCTTCTTTACTATAACTTCACAATGAGCAAAATTAGATTTAGAGAAGACAGGTGACAGCTCTCAGGGCTTGGGGGAAAGAGGTAAAGCTCATAGTTCTAGCCTTGAATCATGACTTCATGTTTATTTACAACCTCTGAAGTGTGCCTTACTCTCTGGGTGTTAGTGTCCCCATTTCTGTGATGAGGTCACCAAAGGGCTTCTCTTGGGCAGCTCAGTGCACCGTGCATAGTGTGGAAGCACTTGCTCTAACAGCATAGTCCTTGGTATGGATAGGAAACAAATTAAAATATGAAATGCATCGTAGTTTCTAGCCCAGTGTCTGAGAGGACAATGCTGCGTCAGAGTTAGAGCACTCTTTGCCTCCCCTCCTGCCTCTTCTCCCCTCCTCTTCCTTGCCTCAACTTCCCCATTCTTCTCTACTTTATTTATGGTTTATTATACAAGGATCAACAACTACATTTGGAGGATTCAGAGAAGGCTCACAGTTCTGGCAGAGGACATAAGTTAAGTTCCCTCCAGGTCACATGGTTTATAATCACCTATAGTTTCATTTCCAGTTTTGGCATCTTTGGACACCTATACGCACAGGACTCACACAAACTCTCTCTGTGTCTCTGTCTCTGTCTCCCAGTCTCTCTGTATCTCTCTCTGTCTTTCTGTCTCTCTTTCACACACACACACACACACACACACACACACACACACACCAATTTAAAACTGTTTTATTTATTTACTTTTCTTGTGGTATTAAGAATTGAACCTAGATAAATTTCCACAATTGACCTACATCCTGGGCCCTGTCTGTCTGTCTGTCTGTCTGTCTGTCACCCACCCTATTTTTCCACATCACGATGTATCTTAGGTGAGACATGTGTGAAAAGTGAGCATTCACCTCATCCTCCAGCAGAGGGCAGTATAATACACTCTGTAGTGTAAACAGACACTGGGAACTGATAAAGCTGTTGAGAAGCAAATCATTATTTCCATTTCTGTTTGTACACAGAAACTTGGGAGTTTCTTGTGGGGGGAAAAAGTTTAAGGAAAAAGAGTAAGTTACATTTACTGTTGTTATGAATAAGGACAGAATTTTTTCATATTTGCTTTTATTTTTAAATGTCCATTGGTGTTTCGCCTCCATGCATGCCTGTGTGAAGGTGTCAGATTCCCTGGAACAGGAGTTAGAGACAGCTGTGATCTGCTATGTGGGTGATGTAAATTGAACTCAGATCCTCTGGAAGAGCAGCCAACGCTCTTAACTGCAAAGTCATCTTTGCACCTCAGAAATTATTTTTAATTATCACCTTATTTCTCTTTTCAAAAAAATTGGTACGTTTAGTTACTTCTTGCATTTAAATGCTATATGAGCTGCAATCCTTTGTGGAGCCTATTTCAGGCAATATAAATATTCTCATAAATTTATAAACTTATTTAGTAAAGTAAACGTATACCTTCTCGTTACTAAAAAACTCCCAAAACCTTCATCTTACAGTTACTAGTTCATTTTATTTGGGATTGAGGAAGCATTTAAAATGAAAATCAAAAGCCTATGGTTGGAATTCTTTCTCCAAACTCTAATACCTGGATAATATGTTTCCAATGTGTTTGCTGCTCATGCAAACCTAAAAGCATACAAGGCCTACAGAATTTTCTCTTAGCCCCTATCTTTGACCCTATCACCTGCTTGGCCACGGTTGTTCTCAGTCCATCCCACGTACACCTCTCTACCAATAAAGACTCAAGCTGATTTGGCTTCTCTTTACCGAGTTTTAACAAACTCCGAGAGAGTGCCAGCACTGGAGTGGGTGGATTATACCAAGTTGTGACTCAGTGGTTTCTCAGCCACTGTGAGACTGATGCTGGAAGTGGAGGAAGCAGTGAACAAGGGTCCAGAGGGAATTTAGGAAAGGTTTCCCAGGGCAAAGAAGCCCTTTAAGTCACTGCTGAGTGAGCCCTTGAGCTGACATCACTTCTGTTACTTTTGTCTGACTGAGAGGTGAGCTCGTGTGGCATCCAGGACTCTCTCTAACCACAATGGCTTCGAAGAACCCGAGTTGCTATAGTGTCTGGCTGAGTAGCTCACTGTAACAAATGCTGTAATATGACACTGAATTTTTGGGCTGTTCCAAGAGTTGTAAAAATGGAAAAGACTGTTCTTAGGATCTTTTACTCTGCTAGGACTCGAAAGTAATGGGGAAATATTATGAAGAATTACATTTTGGGGGGCATGGTGGCGCACACCTTTAATCTCAGCACTTAGGAGGTACAGGCAAGCAGATCTCTGTGAGTTCAAGGTCAGCCTTGTATAGACAGTGAGTTTCAGGACAGGCAAGGCGACATAGTGAGACTCTATCTCAAAAAAAAAATGCAGAAAAACTTATAATACAACATGCATAATCCAATGACTTTATTATTTGGCCAATATTTATTAATATTTTAATCCATGTTCCACCATCACAGAAACAAAGAGTCACTAAAATGTAAAAAGTAAAACTTTCAAAGAAAGGTGCAGGGGAAAGTGGCTACTGCAGGGACGGAGATCAGCAGGAAGGAGGGGCAGGGGTTTGAGGAAGGACAAAGAAGAGCAAAGTGTATATGAAACTGAAACCCATAATGAAACCCATTGCATTGGGCACTGTCTTTAGAAAGAAAAGAAGACAATTTCAGGGAGTGAGCTTTACTATGGAAAATGTCAACAGAGTAGTAGAATTTACTAGAAGTAGAAGACTGTGTTCAGTTTAAGGCCAGTCTTGGTTTAAGTTGTACATGTGATGTGATAGGAATATCAAGTGACCCCTTATTGAAGGATACTAACTAATAAGATGGGCTGAAGCTTTCCAGATATTTCTACCCTGTGTCATTCATGTGACAGTATTATGCTTTACTGAGCTCCATTTTCATAGTTTAAAAAAACAAAACAAAACAAAACAGGCTGGGCGTGGTGGTGCACACCTTTAATCCCAGCACTCAGGAGGCAGAGGCAGGCAGATTTCTGAGTTCGAGGCTGGCCTGGTCTACAGAGTGAGCTCCAGGACACCCAGGACTATACAGAGAAACCCTGTCTCGAAAAACCAAAAAAAAAAAAAAAAGCAACAGAGAAGTCTTCCTTACCTTGTGCCTGGCCTGGGATGGCTTGCACCAGATGCTGACACCCTTCCCAAGGCAACGGGCACACCTTCCATCCTTCCCAAGGCAACAGGCACACCTTCCATCCTTCCCAAGGCAACGGGCACACCTTCCATCCTTCCCAAGGCAACGGGCACACCTTCCATCCTTCCCAAGGCAACGGGCATAGCTTCCATCCTTCCCAAGGCAACGGGCGTAGCTTCCATCCTTCCCAAGGCAACGGGCACACCTTCCATCTCTCCCAAGGCAACAGGCACACCTTCCATTCCCTAACCTCTGTTTCAGAGATTACTGATGTCTTTCTACACACAGACTGCTCTGAATAAGAACCTTAATTTGACCACATTTCTGCAGGGCCCTGGATTTGGAGCCATTCTCATCTTGAGTCAAGAGCCCTCCTCCCCCCATTGCAGGGGGCCCACATCCCTTATGACATTGTTATAGGTAAATTAATTCACTCAACAACTCAACTGGGGTTTGTTTTTATTAACACTTTTGATGCCTTATACAATTCTTCTTTTTCCCACTTTGAAGATATATTATGAAGCTCATATATATGGTAAATTTAACAGTTTAGGTGCACTCAGTACTCTTGACTTGTATTTCTTTCAAATATAACCAAAAGAACTATGTTTAATTTCTAAAGAATCCACAGAAGAAACAAGAACCAAATGTCTGCAAATATACTTTTTTTTTTTTTTTTTTTTTTTTATCTATAATAAGTAAGTGGCCTTCCAGTGAGTGTAAAAACCTTGGTCTTGTGGCTCTATGCTGCTCCTTGGCTGAATATCTCTCCTGAGGCCACAGCAACTCTGCTTTTTAAATAAGAGGAAATATCTTTCCTATGGTCCAATGTCTAGGGTCAAGGTGAAGTCTGGGGAAGGAAGGCTTTCACACTGTCTACTTACTCTCTCCATAATAACATCTTTCTAATAACGTCTTAAGATGTTTATTTCCTAGCTCTCCAGATAGCTCACTATTTTTCAAATATAAATGAGGGTAGAAGAAAAAAATGGCACAATTGTTATAAACCACGAGTGTTAGAATGTTAAGAGACTTCTAGGTATTGCCAACAAATTGGATTTCATCACTTTTGGATTCTAATGGCTTTCTGGGTCCCTTCTGTGGTTATACACAGGATCCACAATTAAGGCTTTAGAGCTTTGACCCTTTCTGCATCTCTATACCCCCACTTCCATTCATACTAACCTCCTCCCAGCTCACTAGCCTCTGAGAGTTCCATACACACAAAGCTCTTTCCAGCTTCTGTGCAGATCTCACGATGTTCCTCCAGTAACAATGCTTTCTCACCCGGGGCTGCATGGCATCTACTCACCCTTCAGTTCTTCAATAAAGGTTGTGCTTCTCCTCCAACTTGGTGTTTCTCATGATTCAGTTGTCACCTTACAGGATGGCTGGACTACTGAGGTGAGAAGAGAACACCTGATCCCCTGGGACTGGAGTTATAGACTGCTGTGAGCTATTATATGGATGCTGGACATTGATCCTGGCTTATCTAGCAAGAGAAGCTAGTATTCTTAAGGTAAGAGGCATCTCTCTAGTCCCGAGATGTAGGGACTGGAAGAAAGTTAGGTCTTTCTTCCTCCCAGCCCCATGTACCCAGAAACAATACTCAGACTTAAAATATATTTACAAATACCATGGCCATATAGCTAGGCTCTTCTATGATTAGATTGTAATTTAAAATAACCCACTTATATAAATCTACATTCTGCCACATATGCAACCAGAGACACAGCTCTGGGGGGTACTGGTTAGTTCATATGGTTGTTCCTCCTATAGGGTTACAGACCCCTTCAGCTCCTTGGGTACTTTCTCTAGCTCCTTCATTAGGGGCCCTGTGATCCATCCAATAGATGACTGTGGGCATCCACTTCTGTATTTGCCAGGCATTGGCATAGACTCACATGAGACAGCTATATCAGGGTCCTGTCAGCAAAATCTTTCTGGCATATGCAATAGTGTCTGGGTTTGGTGGTTGTATATGGGATGGATCCCTGGATTGGGTAGTCTCTGGATGGTCCTTCCTTCCATCTCAGCTCTGAACTTTGTCTCTGTAACTCCTTCCATGGGTATTTTGTTCCCCATTCTAAAAAGGAATGAAGTATCCACACTTTGGCCTTCCTTCTTGAGTTTCATGTGTTTTGCAAATTGTATCTTGGATCTTCCATCAGTGGGAGGAGAGGCCCTTGGTATTGCAAAGATCATGTGCCCCAGTACAGGGGAATGCCAGGGCCAAGAAGCGGGAGTGGGTGGGTTGGGGAGCAGGGTAGGGGGAGGGTATAGAGGGCTTTGGGGATAGTATTTGAAATGTAAATAAAGAAAATATCTAATAAAAATATAATAATAGTAATAATAAATAAATAAATAAACCTACATTCTGACACATGGCTCCTTACCTGTGCTCAGATTCCATGTGTATTATGTCTTGCCACATCTTCTCAGGCAAATCTCTTACCTGGCACTCTCCCAGAATCCTTTCTGCCTCCTGGATGTACATCTTCTCTTTCCTGCCAAAGCCATAGGCTATCAGATTTATTATTGACAGGTGCCACATCCATACAGACATAAGATATTCTTTCTACACGAAGAGACAGCCTGTGTTGATGTACTTCAAGGAATAGAATTAAAGAGACATAGATTGTTTCCCAATGGAAAAATGTCAATTGAACATTCATAGTTGTCATAGTTGGAGGAGGGCTATAGTCATCTGGTGGGAATATAGGCTGAAATATCCTTAGTGCACTACACAACTCCACATAGCAGAATTATAATGTCAATATGTCAGGAGCACTGTGGCTGAAAAATTCTAATATAATGAAGGACAAATATGTGAGAAATAGTTGCATTTTTGAGCAGATTTATGGGTTATTTTAGATACCAATGTAGAAAATCAAATAAATTTCCATTTTGCTACAGCTATTAGAAAGCACACGGTCATATTTATAGCAGAGTCACCTATAGCAAATTACACCCTAAATTTAAAAAAAAATTTCATATATTGTTTCATTTTGTAACTCAAATTAACAGGCCTTTCTAGTTTATGATATTCTGTTCTTTTATAAGCTTCTGAAATGTTGCCAAAATCTTAAACATCTGAGTGCACAAATAAATATGTAAATGCATAAAATAAAACATTTCTAATCTGAGAACAAAGACCTACTTAAAAAGAAGTACATAATGAAGATTGTTAATTGAGTGTGGTAGCACAAGTTTATAATCCCAACACTTGGAAGATGGCATCAGAGGATTAAGGGTCCAAAGCCAAAAGACTTAAGAGAAGAAAAGATATATCGATAACTAGGGAGTATGCACTCTTAGAAGATGAAACTAATTTGAGTTTCTTCAGTTTTCTTTTCATTCTTCTCTCACACACTACATTTCTACAAAGAAGAGAAATCAAATTGTTGAAAAATGTAATATTTGAGTACTAAAAATATCCAGAGATTTCTATTATATATAGCATACTGATCAGAATATACTGAGTCCTCTCAAAAAACGTTTGTTAATTAAATAAATGCACTTAATCTCTCTCTATTTTGATAAAGGCAAGAAATTTTTTTTTTGCAAAGGTTCCAGATTCAAGAATGTTATTATTGGGCTGGGAAGATAGCTTGGTGGATAAGAACACTGGTTGCTCACTGGACAGGTTCTGAGAAAGCACTGATGGGCAAGACAGATTAGATTTCCACTTCAAAACCTAAATATATTTATAGAAAGACTTTGCCTCAAAATAAAAACAAAACTAAAAAAATTACTCCAAACACAAAACTCTAAATATATTAACAATTCCAATACTGTCAAACATGTTAAGGTAGAGCATCATCTGAGGCCCTTACTATATATGAAATGTTACTTCTTATCTTAGAATATTTTATTTAATACCCATAACAGCAAAATGATATTAATATTATATTTTCATTTTGCCACTATATAACTGAAAATCATATAAAAGGGGAGATAGCTAGCCTCGTGATGATAAAAATGCATTTACTAGATGATACATCAGTGATTAAATGGTAGTATGAGAAAATAAAGGAAGATCAGCCTGTTTAACAAAAAGAAGAGGATGTCTGTGGTAGGTAGAATTCTAAAGATGAATTTCCCATCCTGTTCCCTGGGATTGAGACTGCAAAGTGATTTTACATGCATGAATATGTCACACTGCATAGTAAAAGAATTTTGCAGATGTAATTAGTGCTTCTTGACAGTTGATTTCCTTTTGATTGAAAGGAAGATAATCAGGATAGGCACAATCTAATCATGTGATCCTCCCTTTTTAAAAATATTTATTTTATGTATCTCAGTGCTCTATCTGCATGTACACCTGCAGGCCAGAAGAGGGCATCAGATTCCATTATAGATAGTTGTGAGTCACCATGTGGTTGCTGGGAATTGAACTCAGAACCTCTGGAAGAGCTCTCCAGCCACTTGTGATCCTGTTAAAAACAGAGGTATTTTGTGCACTGATTCTGAGTTTGAAGACGAAATTGCTCAAGGATACCAAGACCAGAGTTAGAATCTGGGCGCTTCTGCTGATGTTTCCTGGCAGCACCAAGAACACCTTATTCCTATAACCACAAGGTTATACATTTTGCCATGAATTGGAAATACAGTTTTCTGGGAGCCTCCAGAAAGCAACAAGACTGTCCAATAACCATTAGCCTTACAAACACATAAGCAGAAAGTAGAGAACCCAGCCTTTTTTTTTTTTTTTTTTTTTTTTTTAAACACCATGTATTTTTGGCTAACAAGAAACTTGCTATGTAGACCAGGCTTGACTCAAACCAACAGAGCTCTGCCTGCTCATACCTCCTGAGTGCCAGGATTGAAGGTATGCACTTCCATACCTGGTCCTCCAATCAATATTTGGCTGGATGTGGGACATACAAAAATGTGTAATTCTAATTTGATACTGATTGCTTTTTTACCAACAAGTTTATAACAGCATGAAGCAAGTCAAGATTAAGGTGGGAAGGTAGCTGTACTGGAGTAATGATTTCTAACTTGACTAAGTGTAAAGACAAGGCTAGAAAGTGAGGGGGTCTATGTGGTGCATAGTGTTCCAAACTATGATAATTATATTGTAAAAACATTGACATGGACAATTTTTAGAAACTTAAAGATGGCTCATATGACTTGAGTATAGAGTGTGTACATGCATTTTCATTTAGGGAGTACATGACAGCAGAAGCAGGGATGCAAAAAAAAATCTAGAAGAATTTGGAGGAAAGAGGAAAGGACACTATAAATAATGCACAAACGACTTTATCTATAGTCATGAAGACTATGATAGGATAGGCAAATCAGATGTTCCTTTCAGAATGGTTTCCTCCAGTGTGCAGAATGATATAAAGAAGTGAAACAATTGGAGTATGTGATGGTTTGTATATGCTCAGCCCAGGGAGTGTGAAAAGGTGTGGCTCTGTTGGAGTAGGTATGCCTTTGTTGGAGTAGGTGTGTCACTGTGGGTGTAAGACCTGGGCTACCTGGAAGTCAGTATTCTGCTAACCGATTTCAGATGAAGACGTAGAACTCTCAGCACTGCTTACACTATGCCTGCCTGGATGCTGCCCCACTCCCTTGATGATAAAGGACTGAACCTCTGAACCTGTATACCAGCCTCAATTAAATGTTGTCCTTTATAAGACTTGCTTTGGTCCGGTGTCTGTTCAGAGCAGTAAAATCCTAACTAAGACAGAGGATGAAGTCTGTTAGGAGGTTAATACAATCATAAATAGCTGGTACCTTCAACTGAGGGATGAACTACCTCGTATTGTGTACAAATAGTCCCTAAAAATTTATCAGAGTATTAAGGTCTTAATTTTTCATCAGGTAGTGATTAACTATAAGACAAACTGGAGAGACACAGACATTTAAGATGACTAGCAAGCTTCTACTTTGGGCAAGCATATGAAGGTACATTTACCAGCGACAGAAGAAAAATCAAGAGGAAGAACGGGTGAGGGAGGAATGGGAAGGAATTTATATTCTAAAGTATTCAGAGTTTGAGTTGCTACTTATAAGGACATAAATGTTGTAAGTGGACTGTGCAGATTTAGAATGTAGGATCTAAAATAATCTGAAATCATTGGTATCATGTTAAGCGAGGCTAAACTAAAGCAAAAAACAAACAAACAAAACTTCCTGCTCTCTCCACCATAAAATTCAATGGTTTAACCTAATCAAACTTATTATCATAGTAAGACATACTTTTCCTCCGTGTGTCCATTCAGAGAACCAGTCTTTTGGCTTATGTCTAAGCCATTTCTAAGATGCTTGTTTTTGACCACAGAATGATTTTATAATGTCTAGACACAATTTTGGTTGTCACAGTTGGGATAGATATTAATGGTACATATTGCACCCAAGCCAATAAGGTAGGAACACACCCCACAGTTCAAAAGTAGCTTCCACAATAAAGAATAAAGGCTCAAAATGTCAGCAGTGCCATGATTGAGAATCATGGCCCCTGTATTAGCACATCAGTTACTTCATGCTGAAGAGAACAGAATATGAAGAAAAATAGATGAATTTTTTATTAGTAAAACCTAAAGTGACAAATAACATGTTTGCCATTCAATGTGGAAAGAATTTCATCACATTGGTATCAAGTGCCAAGAAGTTTACTTAAAGTCAAGAGTTGTAAACTACAGCCCTCAGAAACAGTTCAGCCCACAACCTAATTTTGTAGGTGATAATTCCTTGGAACCTATAATGTAGCTGTTTCACCATAATTGAAACATTCTCTCATGAATGAAGCAGGGAGACTCACAAGGTAAGGGGAGTTGTTGTAACTTCCAAAATCCACAAGACCTGTCATCCAGGTTATAGAAGAAGCACCAGTTGTTCAGAAAGGGAGAGTTTCTATTCAGCAAAGTTACCCGCAAGTTTACAGGGAACATCGGGAATATATATTTCATCAGTTAATACCCATACTAGGGGAATTTTTTCAATGACACAGCTACCTTTGAGTCATCTATTTTGCAGTAAGTCAACATCATAAACTCAATGGTTCACTAAGCTATACATGGAAGGAATCGTTCCTGTGTCCTGTAGTCTTAGGTGGGTGATGGAATCATTCCTATGTTCTGTAGTCTTATGTGGGTGCCTTATGTAGGGTAAATGGGCATTTGTTCATGTCTCCCTAGGAATATAGACAACAGAACCTACTTGTGGCTGTATCTTTTCATGAGTTCCTTTCATGTTGTATAGAAGTAGGTGCAACATAATGACTTTTGAAACTTTCATGGAATCCTTTATAGAAAGAACTTTCAAACTGGGATGGGGACATACCCAGTGCAAAGGCAAAAGAGATCACAGTCCATAACATAAAAACATCATGACTGAATTACAGTAAGAGGTAATAAATATTACCTAGGGAAAATGCATATGTGGTGAGATGAAAAAGAGTTGAGCATTTAGGCCTGTACCAGCCTATATTGACAGCAATCACATCGTGCTTGAAAGATTAAACATATATTTATGTCATACCTCAGTATGCTTTTTCAAATAGCTCTTGACAAGAAAGATGTGGTTGAGGCTGGAGAGATGGCTCAGCAGTTAAGAGCACTGTCTGTTCTTCCAAAGGTTCTGAATTCAATTTCCAGCAACCACATGGTGGCTCAAAACCATCTGTAACAGGAGCTGATACCCTCTTCTGGTGTGTCTGAAGACAGCAACAGTGTACTCATACATTAAAAACAAAAACAAAAAGCCTTTTTTAAAAAAAGAAAGATGCGATTAAGGATATGCAATATTTAAATAGGAGTATATTTGAAAACTCAGAATTCATCTGGCAATAACTCAGTTGTGCATATTTACTTTTAAAAAGTTTTTTTCTGTCTTTTCTGTGAAGATACTGAGATATTTCAAATTTCCTAAGGTGTATTAACATTTTTGAACTTGCTATTGTTCAAATGCGTGTAGCTGAAACAGTAGGCATGGATAGCTGTCTGTCAATTTGGATAGATAAGAAACTTCAATTTATTTTCTATGACTTAATTTCTACTTTTTTCCTTTAAAAGTGATTTATTTTGCCAAGTTTAGTGATATATGCCTTTAATTCTAGCACTTGGGAGGCCAGGAGGCAGATCTCTGTGGGTTCCAGGCTAACTTTGTCTACATAGTGAATTCCAGGACAGCCAGAGCTACATAGTGAGACCCTGTCTTGAAACAAAACAAAACGAAACAAAACAAAACAAAACAAAACAAAACAAAACAAAAAAACTAAACTAAAACCAAACCAGAACGAGAGAGAGAGAGAGAGAGAGAGAGAGAGAGAGAGAGAGAGAGAGAGAGAGAGGAGAGATTTGTATTGTGCACTCATGGACACTCTTGTCTTCTTCCACATTTATGTGCCCACATATATGGGTTCCCAGGAAAGACAGAAGAGGACAACAGATTCCCTGGAACAGAGTTACAGTGTTTGAGAACTGTCCAACCAGAATGCTAGGAATTGAACCCATGTCCTCTGCAAGAGCAGCAAATGCTCTTAACCTCTGAGACATCTCTCTAGCCCCGATTTTTGTCTGTATCTTGATATGTATATTTATTATTGTCTATTCATGTTTTAGTACATGGTCTGACACCAATGAACATACAGGCAACACAAGATGAACACAATGAGTATACAAAACCTAACCAAACCAAACCAAACCAATCAATCAATCAATAAAATAAAATAAAATAAAATAAAATAAAATAAAATAAAATAAAATAAAATAAATCCAACCAAACACGACCAACTAAAAACCCCTGTTGAGAGCATTTGGTGCCACTTATAGGAATTTTGCATTTTGATACTGGGCTCAGAAAAAGGAAGTAGGCTCAGATAAGAATATTAGAAACAGTGACCATGGGGCTGTTCACCACTTTGCTGATTTCTACCTTGAGTGATCTTCTTGTTTACTATTTTGCCTGATGACTTTGTCTTTGATCTAAGAACTGACCATATTCTTTGGATGTACCTAGAATGATGTAAGAGCAGACTGGGAAAAACAAAGCTGCTTCAGCCTCAGCACTGGCTGCAGTCATGTTACAATTTTGTCTAATTTTTTTTCCTTTTCAACCCTCACTCCTCCCTTGAGACCCAGTTGACCAACTGAGCTGTCTTGCTCTGGAGGAGGCGCCGCTATATTGGAGTTCAAGTAAGGGGGATACAGTGAAGGACACCTCAGAAGAAGGAGCTCGTGAAAAGGAAAAAGAAAGGTAAAGGAAAAATAAAAGAAAATCTGTGCCAGAGGTGAATAAACCTTGTAAAAATTAACAAAGTACTGGTAGAATGAATTTTGTGTATGCATTCAGAGTTATGGTAGAACTTAGAGGAGCAAAAACATTTCTCAAAGATACTTTTAGTCTTTGAATCCTGATTAGAGATAGTTTTCATGAGAGAGAGAGAGAGAATGTGTTTCAGATAAGCAGTTGTCCCCTCTCTCTGTCTGGGATGCTTTTGGCCAAAGAGAAGGAACATGAACATAGGGTGTTCCAGAGCTCTCCTTGGGACAGGAGGAGGTCAAGGCATGTCCTGCTTCCTCTCTGGCTCCTTCAGGAGAAATGCTCAGTTCTGATTCTGGGTCTCTTAGGAAGGATATCTTCGTCACTTTGGCACAACTCACTCTTTCCCCTCTCTGTGTATTGTCTGTTCTTGGAGCACCAGTCTGTCCATGTCCGTCAGTCTGTCCATGTCCGTCAGTTTATGTCTTAGGTTTTTGTTTTGCTACATGATTGCTGTTCTTTCTGTGTTTTATGTTCAAAAGCAAAAATGGTTAAAACTTTATCTGCTGGGCGTTCTTCCCTTGATTTAGTTTTAACTCATTTTTTTTTTCTTTTTAAAGTCACTCTCAACTGGCACAAGAAAAACTGATAAGTTGCCCTGCAACTGGAGTTAGGAGCTTAGCACAGCTGGAGAAGCCCTTCCAGGAGCTGATTGCTGCTCTTAAAGGGGCCAGCAGCTTCTTGACTTCTATGGTAAAGAAGCTGACGGTTGTGTCTCCTAGAAAATCTCTGTGATTGTATTTACTGGGTTCAAGGTGCTCCTCCCTTGAAATTACAGCTAGAAAAAGTAAGAAAATTTTGTTTAGTAAAATAAGTAAATGTATGGCTACTTCATGTTTGTTTAAATGTAGAAATATGTTCTGCATGTCTTGTTTATAGATTATTGGGTATTATTAAAAACTTGTAACACTGGTAATAAAAAGTTGTCTTAAAACTGGTAACTCAGGGTTAGAGTAATTCTAGACAATAACATAGGGTCTGAGCCAACCCAGGGAAACAGCTCGTGCATGTTAGGGAGGATATTATTTGTTATGGAAAATGGATTTTTTTATTAAATGCCAGCAGACAGCAGAGTTCAATGTTAGAACTATCAATCCAGTTACTTATGAAATGTTAGCAGGAGAAGGGCAGCATCAGGAAATACAGAACTGGTTACAATTTAATCCTGGTACTTATGTTCAAATTGGAACTTCTGCTGGCAGAGCCTGGAATACTTTGCCTACTAAAGGGAATTTGCTTCAAGATACCTCAAAAATAAGGCGGGAACCTGATGAGCCTTTTCAGGAGTTTGATGATAGGTTGATAAAAGTAGCTAGGAGAGTGTTTGCAGATGTTAATGCTTTTAGCAAAACAATTGGCTTATGAGAATGCAAACACAGCATGTCAGGTTGACCTCATAGAAAGACTGGAACAGTTACAGACTATATTAGATTGTGTTCTATTATTGGTCCCTCTAATGCACAGTGTATAGCCAGGGCTGCTGGACTACAGGGAAAAACTGTATGACAACTTTTGTTTCAAAAGACTGGAAAAGGAAAGAGAAGCATTAACGGTCCTCCTTGAAGTTGTTTTGTGTGTGGACGGATGGGGCATCAAGTGAGAAACTGTCCAAACAGAACTAAGGAAAATAGTAATGTGAGAAAACCAAGGCTCTGTCCTACATACAAGAGAGGGACACATTAGGCTAATGAATGCAGGTCTGAGAGAGATGACTTAGGAAATCCTCTCACTCAAGGAAACAAAAGAGGACCCTGAAACAATGTTATAGGCAATGCAGTTCATTTCTCAGCAAAACAGTCCTTCAGAATCTTTTCTGAGCCACCCCAGGCAGCACAGGAGTGGACCTCAGTCCCTCCACCTATACAAGGTTAACTCCTGAAATGAGAATGCAGTCTCTTCCTACTGGAATGTATGGTCCATTGTTGTCAGGAAGTGTAGGATTGTTACTGGGAAGAAGCAGTGCCACTATGGCAGGATTGATGGTTGCCCCAGGAGTTATAGATGAGAATTGCACTGGGGAAATTAATTTTATAACATAATTATGTACCCATATTTCTGTCATTCAACTAGGACAGAGAATTGCTCAATTACTCCTTATACCATTGGTTATGACAAAAAATAAAGTTAAAATCAATATTCGAGGAGCAAAAGGTTTTGGTTCTTCCAATGTTTATTGGGTACAAGCCATAAAAACAGAAAGACCTGAGCTTGCTTTCAGAATAAATGGGAAAAAATTACAAGTTGTGGAGGTGTTTTCTTCAGCTGTGTGGTCTTGCTGTCAGTTTGTGGAGAACAACTTATTGTCTTGGCAACAGCCTTGTTTGTGTAGGGTTTCCTATGGGACTCCTTTGGCCAACAATTCAATTGATAGATTTGTCATTTGGTGACAAGAGATAGCCATTTGGGACTCTGACTCCCCTCTTATTTGATGATTTCATTTAGATTACCTTCATATGTGTGTATACTTTAGGAAGTTACTACTGTATTAGGTTTTCATACTACCGCTCAAATGGCTCTTAATTTTAGTTGTCTCTCCTTACCATACTCACTCTCTTGCCCTTCTCTTTTGTCCCATTGCCCAGTGGATCTTTGAATTCTATTCCCCCCCATAATCCATACATATTCTATTTCCCTTTTCTAGGGAGATCTATCTGTAGCACCTAGTCCCTCATTCTATACCTAACCTCTATAGTTCTATGGCTTGTTACCTGGTTATCATTGACTTCCACACATAAGTGAATACATCTCATATTAGTCATTTTGGTATTATGTTACCTAACTCAGGATGACTTTTTTTTTCTAGTTGCATTCATTTACATGTAAATTTCATGATTTCATTTGTTAACAGCTGAGTAATAATCCATTGTGTAAACATACTGCAGTTTTTCATCTATTAATCTGTTGACAGGCCCTAGATTGTTTCTTATTTATGGCTATTATGAGTAGAACAGTGTGATGGTTTGTATATGCTCAGCCCAGGGAATGGCACTATTAGAAGATGTGGCCCTGTTGGAGTAGGTGCAGCCTTGCTGGAGTAGGTGTGTCACTGTGGATGTGAGCTTTAAGACCCTTATCCTAGCTGCCTGGAAGTCAGTATTCTGCTAGCAGCCTCAGATGAAGATGCAGAACTCTCAGCTCCTCCTGCACCATACCTGCCTGGATGCTGCCTTAATGATAATGGACTGAACCTCTGAACCTATAAGTCAGCCCCAATTAAATGTTATCCTTTATAAGAGTTGACTTGGTCATGGTGTCTGTTCATAGCAATAGAACACTAACTAATACAGAAATTGGTACCAGGGACTGGGGTATTGCTGTGATAGGCCTGATGGTGTTTTTATTTGAAAGAATGTGAATTCTAGGACTTTGGATTTGGAAAGCATTGGAATGCTTTAAGTGGGGCTTACTGGGATACCCTAGAAGAAATGTGGATCTTTGTTGCAGTGAGAGATTTGAACTGTGCTGACCTGGCCCAAGAGGTTTCAATGAAGAAGAATTTCAATATGTGGCCTAAAGCCTGTTTTTGTGATATTTTGGAGAAGAATGTGGCTGCTTTTTGCCATTGTATAAAAATTCTGCCTAAGGCTAAGGTAAAGAGATTTAGATTGATTGCTTTGAAAAAGGAAGTCTCAAAATAGCCTGGTGTTAATTCTGTTGTGTGGTTACTAAAGTTCACTCTTATGAAGAACATTTTAATGAAAAGGAGCAAGTTGAGAAAGGAAAAATATAAAATATATGTTTCGAGTATTAAAGGGGCACCAGAAAGTGAAATGGAGCTGAATCCTGTGTTCAAAAATATTAAATTGAATTAAAGGAGTAGTGAGTGACCTTGGGGCAAGATCCCACCCAGCTAGGTGTAGGTCCTGGCATGATAGTATGAGACTATAATCCCTGGAGGCAAAGCCAAGCAGATCTCTGAGATCAAGGCCAGCCTAGAACAGAGCAAGTTCTAGGTGAAGAAAAACTTAAATCCAGGCTTAGTGGACAACACCTTTAATCCCAGTGCTTAGGATACACACATGTAGATCTCTGAGTTCAAAGTCAGTCTACACAGCAAGTTCCAGGACAGCCAAGCTTAGGCAGTAAAAGAGTTGGAAAATGAAAAGCTGGTGATAATGTGATAGAACAAGTGGGCATCATGTTCTAGCCCCAGCAAGCAGCAAAACTTAGTAGCTTTGGCTATGTGGCTCTGGCTTTAGAGATTAGAATAGAAGGGATTACTGAGATAATTGGTGCTGGTTATCTGGAGTTAAGAAGTTAATGGTGATGAAGAAGAGACCAGCATCACTGAGGTGAAATCTGGGAAGTGTTCTCTGAGAGCACAAAAGAAGCAGTTCTGATAGTAATTATTTGAGTAGATAACTAGTATTGTTTTCCTTTCACAGAGGGGAAGAGTCACAGGCATAGGGAAGCCCAATGATTTGTTTAAGATCACACCATACTAAACAAAGAATCCTCATTTGATCCCAGATAACTTGGTCTCAGAGTCAGCCATTAGGCCTTGCTGCTTCTCATACATTGCTTTTGGTAAGAAGAAAACACACTCATTCTTTGATCCAGATTATAAAATTTCAGTCATCTAACATGCTTACAATGAAGCACAAAAGGAAGCAAATAGAAAATTGTTTCTAATTTTTCACTCATTATTAGTAAGGATAATTTATTGACATATTTCTCCTCAGAGAACCAGGTGGCAAAAGGTAAACTGTCACCTCTGGATTAAGATGCTTACAGCTTCTCCCAGTCAAGCTCAGTCTTACTTGTTACATACCCCTCAATTAAGGATAAGCTGAGAACCTGGAAGTCCAAGAAGGGATTATTCCCCATGATAAGGAATCCACAAAGAAGACAAAAGGCCCTACCTTTCCAGAGAAGAGAGTAATTCAGAGTTTTTGTTTATCTTTCTAGAGCCACCAAACGTGTCTAATTGTAAATCTAATGAAAGCTATGACTACAGCATTGAAACACCTGTAAAGCAAGTATCTCTTCGTATAGACACTTAGCTTCACCAAGTCTAAATGTTCTCATTTGCCTAAGTAATGTATTATGCTTATACAATATTTTTTGTATGAGTAACTGGTAATCTGAACAGTCTCACATGTTACTTATAACATGGAAAACCATATTCTTGCTAACTGTCTTTCTTCATTATAAACTGATAATATTCTAGCTTTATTTTTATTAAAATGTTGATATCTAAGTAGAGTTCCATATAGTTCCATATTAAACATATCTAATGTACTATGATGAAATCTTTTTCTTATCAAAATAAAATTTAACAGCAAATTACCATGGAGGGAAAGAAGCAAGCTCAATTGAAACATTGAGCAGAGAAAGAAAACATGAAATATTAGAAGGTCCTTTGGCCCACTTTGGACAAAGAACAAACACACAATCATTTACTCATTTATTTAAAAAGTGTTGAGTACCTATTATATACAATGCAAAAGCTGGTATTAACAATGTATATTAGAATATGGTGATAAATATGATTTTAAACTGGACCAGTCCATCAACTTGATTATGGTCTAATGACTGGTAGAGTCAAATGGTGGGTGCTGTCCATGAAGGCTCTTAAAATACCCACAATCCTAGTAAATAATATGCACTGTAGTTATAGTTACATTTGTTTCAAGGCTAATAAATAACACCCCCACTGAGGTGTTTTGAATCCAAACCAGTTACAACTAAGGGTGAAGATGTTGACTTGTAACATAAGCCAGATCTAGTGTTCCATCTGAATATTTGTGAACATTTGCCATGGTTATAACATCAAGTACCTAGCAGTATGCATCTTAAAATGCCATATTAAATACAAATGTATTGTTAATAATAATTGAGATAAAGAACAATTAATATGGAAACTTCATTGTGGATATAGTAGTCCACTTTATCTAGATGTAACTTTCCTACCACTTACTAAACTCAAATATTATTTTTGTTTTGTCTGCATATTTTACAATGTGGGAGACTTGTAACATGGTATCACTCATTTTCTGATGAAATTTGGAACTGGAGAAGAATGTTGGTTTTGCTTTGTTTTATTTAAGAAATTAAAGCCATCAATAATGATAAAATTGAAAAATGGAACTAAACACATGAAATCATAATTCTTTTATTTTTATTTCAAGCTCTTCTACTGTATTACTATAATATCCTATTGTTATGGAATTCTTCAAACATGTCTCCTGTTGAATAAATTTAATCTAAAAACCTTAGGCTTTCATTGGTTATGGTTCATTTCTGTACAAGACTCAAGATAATGGTTTTAAGAATTAATGTCAGGTAAAAATAGCTTCTTTGATTCATACATGAAAATTCCAGATACTTCCTCTCATTAGCTATAATGCTAATATTCTTGATAAAGTTATAATATGGCGGAGATCTTTAAAATAATTGAAGTATTGATGAGAGGATAATATTTTCATGCTAAACTAAATGTTGAATATCCACACATGAAAATAATTCCTTTATTACATAATGATCTATGTTTTTATTTGCCTATATTGAAGTTTAATTGTTAACAGTAGAAAAGCTAGAACAATGTAGTGGCAACCAACTTTCTTGACATATACAGGCTTATGTGGACCAAACATTCTTTCAGTTATCCCTGGCTTTTGCAGTCAGGAACTTCTTGTTTGTAGTGTCTTAAATGGAAGGTAAGGAAGCTATAAGAACAAGCTATGGAAAAAAAGAAAAAGAAAACATCTGAAAAGCAAAAGTCTTTTCTAATTATTCTGTTTGCTTTCTTTATTGAACACAGCCTGGGTGCTTTTGTGCCTCTAAAGGTTTAGAACGTGTGGAACGGTAGAAATAGCATAGAAGCACAAAAACATGGCTCTCACCTCAACCACACAACCATTGCCACCAGCACTTTGAAGGGGCCCCATGTCTTACAGGCAGGACTGCTCAGGAATACTCCTGCTCCTATTCTCACAATTTTTAGGCAAAATAATGTCATTGCATTTGACAGAGAGGTCCAATAATGGCAAAGCTCCCCTCCTCTGCATCCTTGTACCCCATTGACCAAATTCAGTGTTTCTTTGAACTGTGCAGTTGGCATGGAAGAGTTCATCTCTTATCCCTACAGTGTTGTATAAGTCTTTTGAATATCTTCTTAGAAATGGGGAAGGGGAACTAAGAGGAAAGGAATGTAGATAGAAGGGAGACAGTTTCTGGAATTTTTAAACACCACCAAGGCACGGATAATTCAGTAATCTGGGGTGACCAAATATTTAGAACTTCTGTCAGCTCAGAAAGTTTGTGACTGTCCTTGTCAGTTCCTCAAACATGTATTAGTGGGTAATTTCAGATTGGCCTATTTAATAGAAAGAGGCACTCTTCAGTGACAAGGAATTAAGTCAGGGAAGACTGGAGCCGCAGTCATTGGTGACAGACTCCAGTTTGGTCATGCTCTCTGACTGACCCCTAACTATATAGCTGAATAAGAAAGTGCATCAGTTATATGTGAAAAAGCATGTGCTGCCTCTCCAAAGTCCAGAAGTGCTTGAAAACTGTGGTGTATATAATTCAGAACAATCAAGTACGTGCACAGAAGTTTTATCATAACAAAAAAAAGTGACAATTCCATCACACAGTTACATTGCTGCTTTCCACTTTCTCATTGTTTTGGATCTGTCATTTTTTGTTTCCTTTTTTTTCATTTTCATTTCCACTTTTGATTTTATTTTATGGAGGGCTCAGGGAGGATAAAGATTTGGTCCACTGAAGATTAGTCACCCTCAATGATGTATACATTAGAAAAAAAATATGAGCAGCAAGACTCTCTGGAAACAGATTCTGTTTGATGTAGCTAGTCTGTCTTTTCTGTTTTTCCCTCTTTCACAGCAGCCTCTGAAGCTTTCCGCAGCGGGGCTTTCTCCGAGTTGGCATGTCCTTGGCCAGAGTCTGCCGCACCACCGTTTTTGTGAGTAGTGTGTTTTTCCAAGTAGTTAAGCATCTCACTGAGGACTGTTTGGAAAGTGCTTAGAGCTGCACATATTGCTGGTGTGCCAAAACCGTGAGTGATCAAACTGGAAATGAGAAGAAGTTGGAAAAATAGGTGAATACTTCGGAACAGAAAAATTCCCTTATTTAATCTAGAACATTCCATCAAACACTTACTGTGTTTCGTGACATTTTGTTTATTATGGAAAACAATACAATTCAATTCTTCCTCTTGACCATAAGAAGCTTAGGATCTATTGAGACAAAGGGTCATTGCTGACAGACTGTATGCGTACAAAGTATTAGCAAGTCTCATTAGGAAGTAGAAAGAGAATGCATCTCTCTTGAAGCAAGGATCATCTTGCTTCCCAGAGAATATCATGCAAGTATGTGTGGGCATAAATTAGACTTGAGGAATTCACTCTTGGAGACAAGTAAGAGGACTGAAAGCAGGTCACATCCAAGGAGTGGACATGGTTAGCACATGTACTATGTATCTAGGATATTGTTACACTAAACTATGTGTCATTTTATATAACTAAAATTACTCATAAGAGAATCAACGTTGGCTGAATGTACCTGATAACTGGTTCTTTTGATTTCTTAATTCCTCCCTCCCTCCCTCCCTTCCTTCCTCCCTCTCTTCTTTCTTTCCTTTCTTCTTTCCTTCCTTCCTTCCTCTCTTTCCCTCTCTCTTTTCTTCTCTTTCTTTCTTTTCTTCCTTCCTTTTTTCTTTCTTTAATAGCAACAGTGTTTTCCTAGGCATAAAACCATCCACTTATGGACTGCCTTGCAAGCTTCTTTTTCTTTCCTGTTTTATACAGGACACTAACCTGTCAACAGTAGAATAAATATTAGATATAGGTAATTCTCGTTGCTCATATAGAAAATGGTTGGCCTCTATTTCTTCTCAAGGGATCTATACATCACACAAGTGAAGAAACTACCTTAATGACAGAAACAAATGGAGGCAGAAAGAATCTAAACTACTCGATAGAAATAAAGTTCTATTGTATGTAAGCTGTTCTCTCTGTCTTGGAAGATAACTAGTAGACACTAGTAAGTGTATGTGGAAAATGTGGTTTCAAACTCAGCATCAGTAGGACTTCCAATTATGAGACATTTCTCATTGAACAAACATATAACTGTAGACTAACCCTATTATTAATAAAACCCTTCACACTCAGTTTTGTTAAATTGTCTTGAAGTGATAGTTTTCATTACAATATAATAATGTATCTTATAATAAAGAAGACATATGTGGCACACGTTATACATATATTATAACACAGAACAAAACCGTCCATGTATATATGCTCTATATCCAATAAGTAAAGCTACTAACTGTGCAAAAATAAGGCTTGTTAAACTTACAATGACAATAGTAGTTTTCCGTTAACTGCTACCATCTTAGTATGTTACCTGATGCCAGATACTACTTTTTTTTAACATATTTTATTAGATATTTTCTTCATTTACATTTCAAATGCTATCCCAAATATCCCCTATACCCTCCCCCGACCCTACTCCCCTGTCCACCCACTCCCACTTCTTGTCCCTGGCATTCCCCTGTATGGGGCATATAAAGTTTGCAAGACAAAGGGGCCTCTCTTCCCAACGATGGCTGACTAGGCCATCTTCTGCTACATAGGCATCTAGAGACACGAGCTCTGGGGGTACTGATTAGTTCATATTGTTGTTTCACCTATAGGGTTGCAGACCCCTTCAGTTCCTTGGGTAATTTCTCTAGCTCCTCCATTGGGGTCTCTGTGTTCTGTCCTATAGATGACTGTGGGCATCCACTTCTATATTTGCCAGGCACTGGCATAGCCTCACAGAGATAGCTATAGCTATATCAGTGTCCTTTCAGCAAGATCTTGCTGGCATAAGCAATAGTGTCTGTGTTTGGTGGCTGATTATGGGATGGACCCCCACAGATACTACTCTTTATATATATAATCTTCATCATCAAAAGTAGTGCAATTTTAAAACAATGCACAAAGATTTGCCTGCTTCTTCTTGTATGCTTAGCATGCTCAGCAGAAATTCCTTGCCACCATGCTCAGCAGAAATCTGTATAATACTATATTTATTAGTTTTAATTTTGTTTTTGTTGGTCAATGTTTACCTACCTATGTGTCTGAGCACTCCCTCCATGCCTGATGCCCTCAGAGGCCATACTAGAGTGTCAGGTCCCCTGGGACTGGAGTTACAGAGGGTTGTGAACTGCTATGTGTGAATCTAATCCAAGTCCTCTGGAAGAACAGTCATAGTTCTTAACCACTAAGCCATCCTCTTTGGCCCCACTATTATAATAATGATTTCTTTAAGTGGATGAGCTTATCTAGTTGGATTTTTATAAAGTATGCTGCTAAGAAACTGGATTTCTCATATGTTAATTTTTGTATATTTTTATGTTTTATTTTTAAGATAAAATGACGAAGAAAAAGTGAGTTGAGTAGAATGCAGTGGAAATGTTGCAATCCCACGCAACGGAATATTTTTCAATCATACAAAATAGTCTACTGGGAAATCTAACAACATAGACAAAAGTCTTAGAGAGATTAGACTGGTGACCTCAGGCCATTCTCGAGGGTCCACAGATGCTATGATTCAGTTTATATGACAGGCAAAGGAAAAGCAAAAACTGTAGCTACAGGAGTTAGGGCATCAGCTTTCCAGGAGCGGATGGTCGGGTTTGAAAAAAAATGGTATGAGAAAACTTTGTGAATGATGGAAATAGTTACAAAAGTGTTTGTCAAAAAATACCCCAAATAAACAAAATTAACCCCACTCTGTTCAGCTTATTAATTAGTAATGAGATTGATAGCATTCTGGAATGTTTACTTAACAGTTGAGAATTACAATAGAGAAGAGAGTTCATGTACAGGATAATAAAATTAAAGTTCTGAAATGCCTTAATGTGGTAGAAAGCCTAATTGGTGGGCAACATTTGACCTTAAAATTCATGAGAGATTAAGGAAAACAGGTCCACTTAAGTCAGAAAGAAAATTAGTGGTACAGGTTACCAAGAGAGAGGTCTCATTCGAGAGTAGGTTAGACAAGGAAAAGCTTGAAATATCATGAACTTTAAATGCCAGATCAAGATTGAAATCAGAGGCTTGGACAACTCTGATGTAGCAAACTTGCTAGTATATACAAGGTTCTGGGTTCAACCCCGGAAAGACAAGAAAATAGAAAGAATTGCTATCTGATGGGATTGGCAGCTCCATCTACTTGGGACTATAGTTTCTTTCAGTTTCTCTCCAATCATTTGGTTTCATTGTCTTAATACTAATTTCACAGTGAGGAGAAGAAAGGGTCTGGCAGTCGGCTGTGAATGCTGTAGTCCTCTGCTGAGGAACCACACACAATTGTAGTTTATGGCACTAGGGAGAAGGGGGAGATGTAATATATAACAGTCATCTTCTTAAATTTGTTCACGGTTTAAAAAACTTCTATTTTGCTAGACTTTCCAACTAACATTCTCTAGAGTTTCATTCTGCAGCCTGACACACCTCTCCCTGTCCACTCAACTAAAGAAAGCGGGACTTTGCTGGATTCAAAGGTAAAACTCCATTTCCACTTTCTCTTAAGGATTAAGTTACCCCTCACTCCCAACCTGAGTTTCACACTTCAGAGATTAGAAAGACACTGTAGAATAAAGTGGTAGTTCAGTGTGTGAGTATGGGGCAGATGGCCTATGGATATGTCATGTTTCTGTCATTTATGAATTTTCACCTGGATCTGGTGGTTAGATTAGTGGTGGAAATTTTATGCATGGCCCTTGGTTTGATGCCCAGCATAGCATAAATCAATCAATCAGTCATCCAATCAACCACTCATTCATTCATTCATTCATTAGTCAGGCAATTCATTACATGCTATCATCCTCTTGGTAAATGGAATTGACCTGATTAACTTCTAATAATAGAACCTGTAATTTTGTTTTTTTGTTTTTTTTTGTTGTTGTTGTTTTGTTTCCTTTTGTTCTTAGTAATTTATTTTTTGAGACACTTTACTATATATCCCTGGCTGGCCTAGAACTCATAAAACTCTTCCTGCTTCTGCCTCCTAAGTGTAAGAACTAAAAGCTTGCACTACCTCTAGTGTCTTTAACATTTTGAAGGAAAGTGTATTGAAAAATTGTAATAGGGGCTGGAGAGATGGTTCAGCGGTTAAGTGTATTCACTGGTCTGTCGAAGGTCCTGAGATCCAATCCCAGCAACCACATGGTAGCTCACAACCATCCGTAATGAGATCTGACACCCTCTTCTGGGATGCCTAAAGACAGCTACAGTGTACTTACAAATAATAAATAAGTAAACCTTTAAACAAATAAAATTAATTTTTTTTAAAAAAGAAAAGAAACACTAATCATTATCGATGTTTTGTTTAGTTTTTGCTACTGGGGCTCAAATAGCCCAGGGTGGCTTCAGATTCACTCTATTATTAGCTTTAGTTAAAGCCAACCTTGAACTCTAGATTTTCCTGTCCTCAACTCCCAAGTACTGGAATTACAGGCATGTGCCATCATGCTTGGCTCAGTAGTTTCTAACAGCAAAACAACAACAACATCAACAACAACAACAACAACAACAAAAACAGTGCCAAAGACTCAGAAACAAAAGAAAAAACAGACCTCTGTGTAAAAGAGTTTGAGACAATAAGTTATGGTTTTGGTAATAGGAGGGTAGTTACAATCAGCGTTATGGCAGGCAGTGTTTACATTTAAAATGTATTTGATATTACTTCTGAAAATCCAGCAAGTAATGACTAGACAATGTATAATAACTTTTTCAGATTTTCTTCATACATACTTTGTGTATTGATTAGGGTTTTTGGTTTGTTTGTTTTGTGTTCTGTTTTTGTTTTTGTTTTGTTTTTTGTCAAATTGACACACCTAGGGTTGTTTGGGAAGATGAAAAACTTCAATTGAGAAAATACCTCCATCAAATTGCCTATAGAGAAGCATGTAGGCCATTTTCTTGATTAATTATTGATGTGGGAGGATTCCTGGACAGCTTGCCCTGGATACTATAGGAAAGTAGGCTGAGCAAGCCATGGAGAGTGAGCTGACAAACAGCTTTGCTTTACCATCCTGCCTAGTCATGCTTCAGTTCGTGCCTTTGGGTCTCTGCCTTGAGTTCCTGCCTTGGCTTCTCTTCATGATGGACTACAACCCGTAATCCAAATAAACCCTTTCAAACCCAAGTTGCTTCTGTTCATGGTATTCTATGATAGCCACAGAAAAGTGACTATAATTCTTGGTTAAGCATTATTTTTTACATGTGTTCAAAGCCTTGACCATGTTTGTTTTTGAAATATCGAAACTATCAGCGCTTAGTCAGAATGTGCTCAAATCTCAGAAACATAGTGGACATCTATCAGAAGAACCAAAACTAATTTATTTTCTTTCATCTAAGTAAGTATGGATCATATTCTGCTAGTCTATGCTGGATCACTATTACCAAGCTGGCTCCACATTTGCCAAATTGTTCTTCAAAAATGCTGTGTCTATGTCTGGATTTGTCTAAGCATCTCTGGGATCTCCTCTGATCCCTTTCTGTCTTGAAAGACTTGGGTTGAACCTAGAACATCACATGTACCAAGCAAACACTGATTCAATATATATTAAAAATAAAGCAAAGTGACCTTACTATTTCCTGCTGGACCCTGGGCCACAAAGTTGTGGCTGTCAACCACAGATGGGTTTTCCCATTTTTTTTTTCAGGCTACAAAAATGGATGAAAACAATCTGTGTCATTAGACTACACACCAGAAATCTGAACCAAGAGGAAAAAAGCAATCATCATTTAGATAGATTAAAGCTAATTTCATTCTTTAAAAATTTTAACATTTTCTTTTTGGCTACACTGGGCATTGAATCTGAGACATTGTGAATGTCAACCAAGCAAGTAGCCAACCAGGAGTTATACCCTCACCTCCAAATATCTATATAGACAATGTTTGGATGCAGAGGTCTCTTTCTGGCCCTTCTTTTGCTGCATAAGAAAGCTGGAGTGACTTGGGGGTTGTTATTACTACTGTACTGTTACATTATCTTATATTGCCCTTGAGTGGTTGCTCTCATGGATCTTTTGATTCCTAGTACTGCACATAGGGGCTTCTTGTGCTCACTTCAATTCTGCTCTTTTGCTTCTGAGAAACATACAAGCTTTAAGACGCCAAGGGAGGATCACGTTCCCATTTTGGTCCCCCCCCCCACCTACTTACTCTTTGAAGAAGAAGATTGGCCTATCATTTGTGGCTCTGTGAGCATCCTTACCATTAGCATTAGGTGATGTCTGCCACAAAAGTGTATTCTTGCAAACATGGGAGCAACAAGGGCAAATGACTAGGGAATAGACCCTAGAAGACACCTACAAAGGGTACTGGGTCTTCTCTGACAAACTGTACTTTTGTTTAGCACCATGTAAATGAGGTATTTTAGTTCCTGGAAGTAGTATAACTTTTAAATACAAGCTAGCTCAAGCGATCCTTACCCTGGGGGAAAAATTGGAAGCTTATTTTTGCTATAATTTAAGAGCTACCTATGATTCATAGCCTAAACAAGGAAACAGAAGAAAGCAGAAACCAGCTGATGATGCTTATTCGCTCCATGAACAATGGGTACATTGGGGAAATATATATGGCCCCAAGTGCTTTGTAAATAGAATTTAATTAAGGTACATAATGAAAGTGTTTGGTTCCAAGGTGGTGGGTGATGAGGAGCCACCCAAAGCTGCTCATCAGAGTGGCCTTGACAGCACTCAAACATTCCATGATTTCTTAAGCTCTTTTTTTCCCCTCAACCACAAACATACATTAAAAATTTACCTCTCCAGCTTATTTCATTTTGTGAACCTTACCCTAGAGATCCTGAATTAATTGGTTTGGGATGAGATCCACAGGATCAGCATTTAAAAAACTATTGCCATGCAGCTTAAATGAACTTATCTCCCTACGACCAAAGAACACTGCTATACTACTTGAATGCCTCCATCACTATCACAACAGCAACTATAGAGCTTCGGTTCCAGAGGAAGTTGGTATAATGAGATATAAAACATTTCTGTGACTCAGTTTTATAAACATGGAGCTAAGCAACATTTCAGCTCTAGAAAGGTCCAGGGAGCCAACTGTACAATAGTTAAATGTCCTTCAATGAAAACACTCAGTCACAAAAAACATTCAAGGGCCTTCCTATGAGACTGACACTCTGGAATCTCAGGTTGGCGAAGCAAGGCTATAATGTACCTGGTGGTCTGCCATGTTGGGAGCTGAAGGTCTCTCTGTCACTTTGAGTCCACACTTCTTCCATCCACTCAGCCTCACTGAGATCCCAGAGGGACATGGTTTTGTGATCCCAGGTTATTTTAATCTAATTTATTAGCAAAGTTGACTAAGAATGAACAAAATATTATGAGCATGAAGGAGACCCAAGCCAGCCACAGCCTCATCACATTTTGAAGGTGATAATACCTTGACATCTGCACTGAACTTCCTTTGTCGGGGGAACAGAGTGCCGGAGGCTAAAAACAGTTAGCTATTTCCTTCGGTTTATCAACCTGAGGACATCACATTTTCATTTTGGAGAATAGGTAGGGTAGCTTTAAAGTTAGGATAGGAGCCTTTAAAACTGAATGTTACTGAACTTCCGATTCTTAAAAAAAAAACGATTGTAGTGGTGAACTGGAAAAAGAACAAATAAGATCTTATGGAAACAAAGTATGAGGAGTGATTTTAAGTGGGATAATAACTCAAGAGTGGGGCAAAGTATATCATTATCTGGAGGGAGTATAAGATAACACACAGCTTCACTTCATCAACTTCCAAAGGAACATACAGAGAAAGATTAGACAATTGTAGTGTGTTCTAAATCCTAGCATTTGGCTAGGGATCCCAACTTACAACCCTAGTAATCTTCCCCTTGCTTTTGGTCATACATTCCATCCCCTCCTATAGAAACCCCAGAAATATAAAAAATCATTAAATAACGTTTATATATTTCTCCAATGTACCCATTGTTCAAGTCTTTTATTTGCACTGGTTGTTATCACATGGCCACATCAACAGATTCTTTTCATTATAAACAGCTATCTCTAATTTCAGATATTCACATTATTCAATTTCCTAGGTGACAAAGACAAAAATCCATTAAAAAATGTTAGCGAGAGACTGTAGAATTGTTGTTTTGGGTTTTGGCAAGGTACAGTGTCTGAGTGTGCATGAGTGTGAACATGTGCTGTGTGTTGCACCCACATATACACTATGTGGAGGCCAGAGGAAGACTTCCAGTGTCTTCCTGTATTCCTTGCTGCCTTACTTCTTTAAGACAGGGTCCCTCACAGAACTAGAAGGCCTTCATTTCAGGTAAGCTGTCTGAGCACTGAGTTCTGAGGATCCCTCAGTTCTCTTATCCCAAACCTGTGGTTACAGCCACAGAGATTGTGCCCCGCTTTCAATGCGGCTGCTGTGGATCTGAACACAGATCCTCGTGCTTGCACTCCCACTCACGGAGCCATTTCTCCACTTCCATAATCTTTTAATAAATCTGTCTCCTGGCAAAGTCTTTTTTTCTTGATCAAAATGCAGTCTCTTGAATTTTCTGTAGCCATGAGCTTTCTCATAAAACCAAGTTTTAACAAGAATATTGTGTTGCTATGTCACACCAGGAAAGCTCCGTACCTGATATCTAACCATTGTTGGTTCCTGATTAAACTCTGCCTCATCCACTGTCTTTCCTGTGATTTCTGATCACCCTACCCTGTCTTTAACAAGAATCCTGTTAGGTAGGCTTAGCTAGAGTCTCTTTACTCTGATGTTTACTTCTAATAACTTTTGCCTACTGATTCTGATGCTGTATTTGCAATAAGTTACCAATGGTCTATGCCATGTTTCCATGTGAGCCATCCCCATCCCCTATTGTCTGACCTTACTGCAGTATTCTCATTATCCACAGCAGGGACATCTTGGCTATTTTGTGCTATCTAATGCTTTACCTTTAAGATCTGGGCAGTGTTTGGTTAGATGCCACACAGCTTATACAGAGCAATAAATACCAACAATAAATGCACTTTTCTTGATTTTTAAACTTGATTTTAAGGAAATATAAATAAATTAACAGATTAATTAAAGAGAGACATCATGACTCCTCTTATATGCTAAATAAACTGAAGCCTTTGCCTGGTTTGTGTTTATATTTTAATTTTTGCTAGTAAACATTTTACAAGAAAGGCTTCTTTTAACTCTAACAATCCTTACAGGCCTCCTTCTCTTTGCATTTGGATGTGGCCCTCGTCTGGTTGTTAATTTAGAAGTTCCAAAAGAAGGTACCAACCCCTCATCTTTATACCCTGTCCGTTGGCACAGAGGAACAAAGAGAGAACTAAGATTTCAGTCTTCTGAGGTTTGTTCTGAAAAAGAATTCTGGTTTTACTGGCAGGTCAGCCTCTCTGAATTGAGCAGGAACAGTGTTCTAACTTCTTATTATTTGGACCCAAGTGCTCCTGTGACCTCATACTCAAGGAGATTATGAGAACATAAGACACAAGGAATGGACACATTTTTACAATCTCTTTAAATCTCAAAAAGTCTACTGTTAAGAGTTCAGACAAACATGGCTGTGGTTTGAATTGTGTTGTCTGTCCTCTCCTCTCCGCATGCTTCATACCATCATGTACTAGTGCCTTATACCATCATGTACATCAGGTCCAGAAACAGTGAGTCCCTGGGAGCAGCCTACAGATTTCAATTGTATCTATTCCCCACTCCTGGTAGGTGTTGTGGTGTCTGCTGTGTTTGCCATGACAATTTGATGGTTCTCAGTAAGTGACAAATGATAAATAAACTTGCTCCCTGACATTTTGAAGGAAACAAGTATCTCTGAAGTCTATGTGTGACTCCTTAGAGCTGTCCCTACTATTGCCACAGCTTTCCAGAGCGCAGTGCTATGTCATCTGCAGTAAAAACTAGAGATAGTTATCTTTGCGTTACAGGTCCAGATCATCCATTCATCGTTGTCTAAACACAATTAGTCTGCTGAAGGTAAGCCACAACTCTCAAGATACTGAGTCCACAATCCTGTAAGGTATAATGTTGAGCACTCTGCACTCTGAAGACTTTGGTTAAACAAAATAATAACACAGATGGATGCTACTAATTACAGAATCTTCTTTGCCTATCCAATCATGTTCCTTCTGCACTCCTTGCCTAGCCAGTACTTAGCAAAAATTGCAGGAGAATGTGACTCTGCAAATTGCCTGTGTTAAATGCAAGGCAGGCTAGCATGTTTCTCTTGGTCCTCTTTCCACTACAGTCAGTTACTACTGGCAGCAAAAAGCAACAACAACAACAACAACAACAACAACAACAACAACAACAAAAAGAGACACACTCTTGTCTAATGCATTTTAACCCAGATTATTAGCAACATCATATATGAAGAACCTTCTCAATATTGTTATTATATAAGTCGCAAATTCACACCATTTTTCATACCATTTTTCACACCATTATTTACTGCCTCTTTGGAAAAATGAATTTGTGGTCCAGAAAGATGATGTGTCAGGTCAGTGTTCTTGCTGCCAAGCCTGCTTTCCATTCTGAGGAGCTAAATGGTGGAAGGAGACTACTCTGACGTCCATGCATGTGATAGCATACACACACACATGTTTTAAAAGATGCAAATGAATCATTTCTTTCAAAGACTGAGATAAAATGCTAAAAGCTAGGAAGGTCTTAGGTCGATGCTTCTCAAACCTGGAAACTAACATAAATCCCAGAGCCCCATTTTTGATACATTGGCTTTAATCCTTTAGGTTTGCAAAAGAGCTTCATCAGTAAGTTTGTTCTGAGGCCAAATTTAATGACCACACTTATAAACTATATCTATAGTCTTTTCAGGGTTGATCAATGAGATATCATTTACTAACCTCTTGTTAAAGGAGTTATTGTTAAAATTGTGAATTTGTTCAATTGTTACATTGGTAAAAATGCTACTGTTGCCTTTAAAAATGCATGCAAAGTGAAACCATGTATCCATTTAAATCCTCTGCCACTGCTTCAGGGGCTTTCCATCTGGGTTGTAGCTGAAAATGACAGCTGTGGTTAAAATGATGTAATTTTGACATGGGGAAGAGTGAAGCTTCATAGTTTAAATTACTTATAGAAATTAACACAAAATGAATCAAAGACCTAAATATAAGATCTAAAACTGTAAAACTTTTAGAAGACAATATAGGAGAAAGCCTCAAGACATTGGATTTAGCAAGTATTCTCTAATGTAAAGAAGAGAGTGTAGACAATCACTGTAACAATATACAAATTAGTCTACAACAAAAATTTTTAAAAATTTGCTTCAAAGACACACATTTAATGGAATGAAAAGGCAAGAATGTAGAAAAGAATTTGCAAGTTGTGAATAGAATATTTAATATAAAGATTAATTTAAAAAACATGGATATGCTTCAGCACACCACAGAATCAGTAACCCAAAAACTTGAGACTGTTGAATCTATGTCCATGACAAATGGCTAAGAAATCTACAAACACATGTTCAAAATCATTGGTCCTTAGGAAGATGCAAATTAAATGTGCAGAGAAAGGTGAGCTACTACTATTTTTTAAAAGTCAACAGTAAGTGTTTGAGAGGATGTTCAGAAATGTACATCACTGTGCAAGTTAAGAAATATAATAGATGTGACTACACTCATACTGGAATATTATATGATCTTAAAGGGAGGAGAATTATGACATATGTGACAACAGTTATGCACCTTCAGTAAATTGTGTCTAATTAAGTAGTCATAAAAGACATCTATTATATAATTTGTAATCAGAGCCACAGAAATGGAAAGCAGAAGTGTATGTTCCACGGTCAGAGAGCCAGGGTAATGTAAAGTTGTTATAAGTGGATATAATCTATAAGTTTTGTAAAATACAAATTCTAGGAGCTTGTTCTCACAACAAGGTAAATATGTTTAACTATAAAGCTGAATTCTACTGAGAAAGAAGAAGTATATTTTATGTTTTTAGTACAACTTACAAGATATAAACTTTTGGAAATTTTCTATAAAATGTATTTTAACCTCAGAATCCTAAGAAACTAGAGTCTTTTATACAAATAAACAGTCTGGAATGTGAGAAAAAGTAAATCAAAATTCTGGTAAGTGTTTAAAAGTAAAATAAACAAAAAATCATAATTGAGATATTCAAAGTCCTCAAATATAATTACTAAAATTTAGATATACTATTATTCTAAAGTCACTATTAATTGCTATACTTATTAATTACTCTTAAAACTGTTACTATACATTTAGTGTAATTAAATATAGAGATTAGAGCATTTAAACATATAGTTTTGTGCTTCACATTGTGATTGAGAATCTATAGCCACATATTTAAGAGCTTTGAATCTCAGCTCTAATCTCTTTTTTCCTGAGAGTGGAAGCAGCCAGTTACCTATTTAGTTCTTTTGAGACAGGATTTTTCTGTGCAATCCTGACTGTCCTGGAACTCTGTAGACCAGGCTGGCCTTGAACTCAGAGATATGACTACCTCTGAAGAGCTGGGATTAAAGGTGTGGTCCACCACTATCTGGCTCTTTAGTTCTTTAGTTTTGTAGTAAACACCACCTTGTTACCATATTCTAAATAGGGAGGTAAATAAGAGAATGAAAGCCTATACAAATGTTGCTCACTTCTTATTTTAGACATCAGAGTTTTCTCTTAAGAGTTCTGTGGGCTGGGGAGATAGATGGCTTACGGGCAGAGTGTTTTCTTTTCTTTTCTTTTCTTATTTTTTTGTATTTTATTTTATTTTATTTTTTATTATTTTCTTTATTTACATTTCAAATGCTATCCCGAAAGTTTCCTATACCCTCCCCCCACCTCTGCTCCCCTACCCACCCACTCCCACTACTTGGCCCAGGCCTTNCCTTGTGCTGGGTNNTATANANTTTGCAAGACCAAGGGGCCTCTNTTCNCANTGATGGCCGATTNGGCCATCTTCTGCTACATATGCAGCTAGAGACACAAACTCAGGGGATACTGGTTAGTTCATATTGTTGTTCCACCTACAGGGTTGCAGCCCCCTTCAGGTCCTTGGGTACTTTCTCTAGCTCCTCCATTGGGTGTTTTCTTGCTATAGAAGAATGAGAATCAAAGACTGATCCCCAGAATACACATAAAAAGGTAGATGTGTCTGGGAGTGGTTCAGTGAAAGACCCAATCTTAGGAGGTAGAGTTTGATAAAACAGGAGTCTATACATCCTCCTCTGGGGCCCCCTCATGCACATCTGCACATAGAAAACACACACACACACACACACACACACACACACACACACACACACACACACACACACTTGTGTAGCATTAAGTTTATAGCTTGCAAAAGTACCAACAGTCTAGCAAGCCTTTGCTGAATATACAAGACTTCTGTTTATTTCTTGTGCTCTGAAAAGTCTAGACATTCTTTCCTCCTAGCTTTATTGCAGTTGCCCCTAATGCTTCAACTGAGAGGCAGAAAAACTTCTGAGAAATGTACACTATGTCTTGTGTAATTTTGAAAAATAAATTCTAAGTAGAGTCTGAAAAGATCATGTTTATGGAATCTTGAGTAGAACTGTAGCATACTAAGAAAAATACAGTGTTTACAATGCTCTGTTAGTGGAAACAAAATTATTTAAGCATTTGTAAAGTAGGTAATTGTGCATCATCTTCAACAGCCTTATAATCCTAAGCAGCTTTTTGTTTGTTTTATTCTAGTCTATTTTGTTTTTATTTATTATTAATTATTATTATTAATTATTATTATATGCCTATTTGTATTCTAGTGAGAAATAAAAAAGTGAATTTGGATTGTTGGGATATGGGAAGGATCTAGGAGTTGGAGGAAGCAAAACAATAATCAGAATATGTTGTAAAAATATTTATTTTCCAACAAAAAAGTAAAAGGAATTTTTTTAAAAATTAAAAGGTTTATAGATTAATTATTTTGTACTTTTCCTTTCAAACGCTAATAAATAGTTCTTAACCTTCAAAAAAGAACTCAAGCAGGTATTGGAAATTTTTAATTCTAATGTATATTACTTTTTGTTTGCTTTCTTTTTGAGATAATGGCTGTCTGTGTAGTCTTTGAACTGTTCCTGAATGCTCTCTCAATGCTTGCTGCCTCGGGCTCCCAAGAATTGAGATTACATGTGTGCCCACCACCCAAGCTTATGAATTCATCTCTCATTAACATTGTTTATATTTTCCAATAAATGATAACTAAAAGAAAATAAAATGTTTTATTTTTGGTATGAATGAGAAATATAATATAAAACTATAGTTTTAGAGTTTCTAAATGGAAAAATATCTAAGCAGTGACTATTTTCTTTTTCTTAATAAATCTAGAGAGTAAATTAACCAGAAAGTTATTCTATTTATTTCCAAAGTAACTCAGAAATGGAAACTTAAAGAATGCTTTTAATAATTTATTTCAGTATCCTATGTTTAATAACAACTTATACAGGGCTAGAGAGATGGCATGGTGGTTAAGAGCACTGGCTGCTCTTCCAGAGGTCCTGAGTTCAATTTTCAGCAAGCACATGGTGGCTCACAACCATCTGTAATGGGATCTGCTGCACTCCTCTGGAGTGTCTGAAGATAGTGACAGTGTAATCACATACATCAAATAAATACGTCTAAGGAAAAACCATTTATACCTTCTAAGTTTATAGAAATCATTAATGTACTACTAAAGATTTGGTCATTGATATTTAATTAACTTCAATCAGATCTGTTCAGTTAACAATTTACCCTATCAACATACGTACCTGTTTAAAAGATTTCAGAATCCCGGGACAAAAATTTCTTAGTATTCTTTGATTTCATAATGTACATTCTCATGAAGCCATAGTTTCTCAATAAACGTAAAAGGACATTACATTTTCTGATCTTACATTTTCTCATCTAAAATGCTTTAATCACCATGTTTTCTTAAATTGATAGTCTCAAAAAATCAGGCTGTCACTCCTGTGGTCTGAATATTTGTATCTTCCTCTCCTCAAATTCATACACTGAAATAAACCTCAATACAATACAATACAATACAATACAAAGAGCTGCCTCCAGAGACAAATAAGTCTTGGTAGGTTAGATTCATGCTCTTTTTTCTTCTTCTTTTTTTTTATTAGATATTTTCTTCATTTACATTTCAAATGCTATCCCAAAAGTCCCCTGTACCCCCCCCTCCCTGCTCCCCAAGCCACCTACTCCACTTTTTAGCCCTGGCATTCCCCTGTACTGGGACATATAATCTTCAAAAGACCAAGGGCCTCTCTTCCCAATGATGGCGACTAGGCCATCCTCTGCTACATATGCAGCTAGAGACAGAGCTCTGGGGGTGCTGGTTAGTTCACTTTACTTTTCCTCCTATAGGGTTGCAGACCCCTTCAGCTCCTTGGGTGCTTTCTCTAGCTCTTAAGAAGAGTCTCTTGAAAGTTTGCTGGTCCATTTCATCACACAGAACTGAATTAAAGGATCTGAAGGCAGAGACAGAGTCCTCAGCAGACAGATTCTGCCAGCACCTTATTTTCAGGCTTCCCAGTGCCAGAATCTAAACTTACACTTACATCTTCTATACATTATCCAGTCTAGAGAATCTTGTCATAGCATTTGGAACAGAGAAGAACAGTCATTATTTTATTAACATAAGTATATCTCTAACTGGAACTACAATGGCAGTACAGAATCCTGGAGGGCTGGGTGTGGCTTAGCTGCCTAGACTCTGAGATGGGAAAAGCTGTCTTACCTGAAATGTGTTAAGTGCCTCTGGATGTCAAGATCTAGAATGGGAGTGGGTCTGGAAGATCCCAGGGGTGATCTATCCTGGCTCAGGAGGTCTTGGAATTCTTTACAAATTTGCCTGCAACAAAGGGTACAAAGCTGAAATTGCACTCTTGATATGAACTTTTCATGTCATGAGATATTATTATCTGTCAGGAGATAGTATCTGTCAGAGTCTGTTTCCCTTTTAAAGGAGACCAGGAGGAGTACTCAGTCGTCTCCAATTCCACTGCACTGACTTTGCAGGAAAAGAAGATGATAGTAAAGTGCTCTCCGGGCTGCTGACCAAACCCATGCTCATTGTTAAAGCGCATCTTTACATGTTAATCGCAGGATAAAAAAAATTCATATGAGAGAACTGTAATTAGCAATTGTGTGTGTGTGTGTGTGTTTTAGAACATCACATCTATAGAAAATTTTAACTGAAGTTATAGAGTTATAGGCTTACGTCATTCAAAGTCACTTTACAAGCTAACTTTGGAAAATTTTCTAGCCCAATATGCCAAAATAATTTACTTTTTGACTATTTGCATGCCTAAGTGTTTGAAGTCGATGATCTCTTATTCCCAAGTTATTCCACCCGTCTTAAAAAAAATAGTCACTAGGCACTTTTCTATTTCAGCTGCTACTTTGCAGACCCTTTCCCACTGTTCTTCTTTTCTTATATGGTTATGAATTCTAGCCTATATGTAATAAAAACATTGCTGTGTATCATAACTATCAGTTAAACCCTTGAAGTGCATAATTGTAACAAAATAGAATTGAAGAAGATACTATTTTAAAGTCTTTTGTGTGTATGTGTGTATGTGTGTGTGTGCAAGCGAGTGCGCATGTGAACATATGAGGGTGTTTTGTGTGTGAGCTTGAGCATGTAAATGCCATGGTACACCTGTGGAGGTCAGTGGACAGCCTCAACATCAAACTTCACCTTCTACTTTTCTAAGAAAGTGCCTCTGTCCTTTTGCCCCTTCACACAGCAGGCTCATGACCTCCTGGGACTAGCCTGTCTCTGTCTCCTGTCTCACTGAAGGAGCAATGGGTTAACAAAACCAGTACTTAGTTTTATGTAACTTCTGGAAATTCAAATTTAGTTCTTTATGAGTGCAGTGCAAGTAATTTTTATCCACTGAACCGTCTTCCCAGGCCAGTAAATATGTTCTTAAAATATACATATAATATAATGAAGGAACATAGCAGCTATAGAATGAAATCAATAAACATGAAAAAATTTCCTAAATGCATATTTCATATATAGAAGAGAATAGCTGATATTCAAGGGATAATACAGCTATTGTGTATGTTTATCTGTTGTTGTGTGGGGGTTATTGTAAAATACAACAGTTTGGCTTTGCTTGTCATTATGAGCAAATGCAGACAGGTCAAATCTCTCCAAATGACCATCAGGGTACTAACAGTCCTGCTTCAAATCATCTGACAATTATCTATTTAAAAAGTGCCAAGAGGGCTGCCTAGGAGGCTCAGTAAAGCCGCTTGTCAGTGAGCCTGAGATGTCAATTTCATTTCCTGGATCCACATGGAGGAAGAAGAGAACCAACTTACTGAACATTTTCTTCTGACCTCCACTTGCATGCCTGGCATACACACATGCATGTATGTATGTGTGTGCTCATGTGCACACACAAGCAAGCACCTATATGCCATTTATTCAACTCTGCTCATTATGGCTTTATTCATAATAGCCAGAAACTGGACACAACCTAGATGTCTCTCAACCAAATACTGGATAACGAAAATGTAGTACATTTACACAATGGAGTATTACTCAGCTGTTAAATTTGCAATGGATGGAACTAGAAAAATAAATAATCTTGAGTGAGGTAACTCAGATCCTGAAAGACAAATATGGTATGCACTCCCTTATAAGTTGATACTAGTGGTTGAGTAAATGATAATTAAGCTGCAATCCATAGAGGCTTAATAACACGGAGGGCTTTAGGAGGGATGTATAAAACTCCCTATGAAGGGGAAATTGAATAGATTGTGTGGCTGGACAGGAGGTGTGTGGGGATGGGTACAGGGTGGTGGTGGTGGTGGTGTGCAAAGATGAAGGGAGAGACAGCTGCAAGCAGGGCGTCTGGGAGGTGATGTGTGGGAACCTAATGTAGTGAAAACTTCCTGGAATCTATGAGAGTGACCCTAGTGAGAACTCCGAGTTATGGATGATGTGTAGATTTAACTGGCCATCTTTTGTATCAAGACAAGATATTAATGGCCCAGGGTTGCATTAGATTGAATTGCTGGCTGAGGGATTTTGTGGAAATCCTGAAAGAACTCACGCTGATGCTAGGACAGACAACGATAGATAGAAAACTGACAAGAAGGCCCCATTGTTGAGGACAACATCCAAACAGCTCACTAAACATGGAGAAGCAGAGCAGGTGCCTTCCTGGGGCCTTCGTGTTTATGTTCTAATTTCTTTGGTGTGGGTAAGAACTCTGCAGGCTAGGGAAAACGAAACCTGGATATCAACCCTGCAACAAAACCTTTGACGTACAATCAAGCCTGTCTGCAAGATGTGCTGGGGAAATGATGGTGCAGAACTTGTGGGAGCCTCTAACCCATGTCAGGTTTAATGAGGCTGATACCACAAGAGGGAGCTCATGCTCGACACTGCCTGGATCGCCAGGAACTGGAGACTTGGATACCCAAAGACCTGGGATAGGCATTGTCTGTCTAGTCGTTATCAGATAGGCTTCCTCTGGCAATAGACTGGAGTGGGTGCAGAGACCCGGAGCCAGACATTATTTGGAGAGAGAGTCTAAACTGCAGATCTCTATTGAGTCCCTCCCCTCGGAGCTTGGGCACCCAGTGGAAAAGGGGGAGGAAAGATGGTAGGGATCAGTGGTAATGGAGGACACAAGGAAAACATGGTCCACTGAATCAAGTATGCAGGCTCCTCTGGGCTCACAAAGACTGAAGCAGCAAGCACAGGGTCTGCATGGGTCTGTAACATATCCTCTGTGTATGCTACGACTGTTAGCTTGGTGTTTTGTGGGACTACTAACAGTGGAAGCAGATGTGTATCTGACTCTTTTGCCAACTCTTGGGATCTTTTTCTGTGGATATAGATCATGAGACTCAATGTTTTTGCCAAGTGTATTGTGAAGAATTTACTTTATACATTTTTATGGAACTTTTCTCTCTGAAGTGAAACTGGATAGCTTTCAGGGTAGTAATTGAGATATAATAGTTGAGTGTAACTTCACTTATATATTTAGTAGCATTTTGTAGTGCCACCATCTCCAGAGTTCCATGTTACATAGGAGCGATTCCTTGTTACATTTGTTTTAGATTTCTAACTAAAAACATAAATATAGCCCTATGCTCCAGACTTTTGGACAAATTATATGAACTCTAATGATGCAGTATTCGATCATTACAATCTTTTTGTTTTTTTTCCCCACACAAAGATTAGACTGGTTTCAAGTGAAGTCTTCATTTTTCTCTGAGATTGGAAAACATTTTAAGTGACTAAACTGCAATGATTATTTAGATCATTGAATAAATCAACTTACAGTTTTATAGACTGTCCTCATGCTTGTCCAAACAACATTGCACATTGTAGTCACATTGGAGAGTGAATAGTGGAAAGCCAAGACTGGTAAGCTTGAACTCTTGCTAGGTAATTCAGCATAGGACATCACTCTCTAGCTATCAATTGGACTTTATGATCTTGTCACTTATTTCAAGAGCACAGGACAGCTTATGTCTTAAATACAGATGACAATCCTGTAGGATTCAGTGGTAATTACCACCCTTTCCACAGGACAGTTACAGAATTAGTATTCAGATTACTTTCCTTCTTATTTAAGTTCTTCTTTCTGAAGCTGAGATATGAAAAGACTCTTTTGTCTCAAGACAAAATGTCATATTACGAATTATGTAACAAAGATGATCTTCAGTGACTCACAACCTTCTAACTTCTTTGCTTACATCATTGTCCTTAAGGAGGCTAAAAATTTTAGCAGATTTATGAATTTAAAGTTTGGTGTTTTTACTGACAATCGATATTAAAGTAACAATACTCAATTAAGGTCACTGGTTGTTCTGACTTACCTTAACTTGGATCAACTGTTAAACATAAACATTTCTAATCCAGTGAGGAGGCTTTTCTGTATTTTAAGTATCATGTCTGGTTCAAGATGTGTCTAGTTTCTATCTTTCTGTATAAACAATTATCCTAATTATACTAAAATAATTGGTTAATTACCAAACACTGAAAACAAAGATACTTTAGGAGGGTCAGTGCATGTAACCAAATTTTTCTTTAACTGTGCATTTTACAAAATATCCTTGAAATATTGTGAAATATATTAAATATCAAAGATGTAAATCAGTGATTGGTTATATCACTGAAAAAATTTTGTATTTCATGTGTATTTGGAAATTTTATTATATTTTACTCTCTCTCTCTCTCTCTCTCTCTCTCTCTCTCTGTGTGTGTGTGTGTGTGTGTGTGTGTGTGTGTGTGTGTATGCATGTACATGTGATAACACACAAGTGAAGTTGGATGGTAACTTACAGGATTTCTTTCCATCACATGAGATCTTGGTATTGAATTCAGGTTTGTGTGCATTTGGGGGGTAAGTTCCTTTAGCTGTTGAACCATCTAATTGCCTAATTTCTGCATATTGTAATAAGAATTGTCTTGATAGTCTGGTTTCTACTCAAGTAAACCTTGATGCCTTCGTGCAGATGTAGAATTCTAGGAGAATCTACTTCATTGTTAGAATGATTTTAGAGAACTTGATTTTAGAGAACTCTTATTTTCTAGACTGTCATTCAAAGAAGACCAGGAAAAGTGGGCATGGATGTGCATGACTGTGTCCCCACAGCACTTACTTGGTTGCTAGGATCATCTTTTTCCTTGCTGTCTGTTCTTTCTGTTCCATATGTTGTCTGGCGAGATGCTCTCCTACTGCCTTGGCTGGAAACTCTGTTTCACATGTGTAGCCAAAATCCCGAGCCAAGTGCAAAGCCTCACCTATTGGCAGAAAACACAAGTCACTGGCTTATCCTTATCTGACCTTACAAGGGTAATGCTGTGAATTTTCTCCAACTCTCATACATGGGTGTGGTCACATGCAACATGTTGTTTCTGTCTCATTTAAACAGTGTTTCTGTTTAATTTAAACAAAGCTGTGGGAGAGATGGTATCTGTGAGGAATGACAATGAAAAATAAGGAACTGGAACTTTCCAAGTAAAATGGAGAACAAATCCGTGACTCAGGAGTTTTGCTGCTTTTCTTTGAGTGTCTCACTTCACTGCAGTTCTACTCATAGAAAAGCTCCTTGGATTATATATATAATTTGTTGCTGCTCAGATAGATGTCTATAATCTATAGATAAGCCATTCTGATGACTTTTCCATGAGACTGATCAAAATATACAGCAATGGGCTCAAAAGACTTTTTATTACTTTATAAAATGAAACACTTCCATGAATTTCACACTGCAGTGTTAGAGATGGTTTATTATATGACTATAATACTATCAACATCAGGCCTTCCAGAAGGCTCTGATGTACTGTACAGTTTAAGAAAATGCAAAACACAGCAGAATCATAACTTCTACTTGTCCATAAAATATTGAGTACAAGTAAAATTTTAATAAGTGGGATAAAATATCTTACCAAGCAAGTAATATTTGCTGAAGAAAATTATTCTAGAGTATAATGGTCAATGTTTTAAAAATTGCTTAATCAAAAGTCTTACCTGACAGGTAAAATTTATTTAAAAATCCAAATTTCTGAGTGAGAATACAGTTTAGTAGTAAGCTGCTTGCCTGAAAGGCATGAGGTTTAAACTCTAGAAACATGCATGTCATTGTGAGCAAGTGCTTGAACATACACAAATATATGATTATTTAAATATATATGCAAATATATAAATCAAACTTTGCTACACATGTACTAAGTGATGACTTTGTTCAAGGGAACCTTTTTTTTTTTAACTTTTTGTTTTATTGTTATACTGCATTGGTGTTTAGCCTGATTATTTGTCTGTGTGAGAGGGCCAGACCTCCCAGAACTGGAATTACAGACAGTTGTGAGCTGCTCCATGGGTGCTGGGAGTTGAACCTAGGTCCTCTGGAGGAGCAGCCATTACTCTTAACTGTTGAGTCGTTTTCAGGGCATGTTTAATCAGATGCAATAGGAAGACAAAATAGGACTGGTTTCTCTGGCCTGGGGATGTAGTTAAAGAGCTTGCCTAGCTTGTATGGACACAAAATGAGAAAGCTGCAGAGCAAGTTTGAGGCCAGGGGGACCACATGAGACCCTGTCTAAAAACAAATGGTGGGGCAGGTGGATGACTGAACACTGAAATCAATCCCTGAACCAACGCCAAGGGAGAAGGAGAAACAGATTTCCAAGTTTGCCCTCTGACCTCTATCTAACATGTATTTACACATGTGCATGCACATACACAAAGGCACACACACGGACAAATAGGGATAGCCATAGCATCACTAGCAGCCATAACAATAAGAAGAAATTAAATAATATAATAGCAATTTATGGTTTTCATTGCATCGTATAAAGCACTGTATACAATACCTACCCTTGTGTATTGGTGTTGTAGAGATAGGAGATGTGGTATTACAAATATCAAATGATTGCTAGCGTGTTTTACAGAAAGAAGAGAAGGTGGGAATCATGGGGCAGGGATGACCCAAGAGTCACATAATTAATTTTCCTTTTCCATGTAGAAGTGAAAAAGAACAGGATTGATGACAGTTTTTTGTGACCTTTGTTTAAAAACTGGCCAACATGACACTCTAAGAAGTTACTGGACTTGAATTTGCTGTGTGCCCCTAGAACAGGATACTTGTTGATTGGTAAGCCCCAGGAGTGCATGAAAGTAGATAATAGGAGAGATTAAGTGGAAGGGACAGTCATAGACATGAAGCAGTATATACTACCAGATTAGGAGACATCACTAAAATATTCTAAGTAAAATATTGTTTTTCAAAATAAGAATTGCTCCTGTTTTTCTATTAAAAACAAGGCTTTTAGTTTTGGAAAACTAACAAAGTTAACAGCTATATAAAGAGCAGGAAGGCCATTTAAGATTTCAGAAAGCTGAGGAACTAGTGTTTAGGACATAGTTCTTCCTCTCCCAAAGTTTTCTCTTTTAAAAAAAATTAGATATTTTCTTTATTTACATTTCAAATGTTATCCCCTTTCCTGGTTTCACGCCTGACAACCCCCTATCCCATCTTCCCTCCCTCTGCTTCTGTGAGGGTGCTCCCCTACCCACCTGCCCACTCCAGCTTCCCCAGTCTGGCACTCCCCTACACTGGGGCATCGAGCCTTCACAGGACCAAGGGTCACTCCTCCCACTGATGTCTGACAAGGCCATCCTCTGTTACCTATGCAGCTGGAGTCATGGTTCCCTCCATGTGTACTCTTTGGTTGATGGTTTAGCTCTGGGAGCTCTGGGGTTACTGGTTGGTTGATATTGTTATTTGTCCTATGGGGAAGCAAACGCCTTCAGCAACTCCTTGGGGATCCATCCCATATTTAGTCACCAAACCCACACACTATTGTGGATGCCAAGAAGTACTTGGTGACAGGAGCCTGGTATGTCTGTCTCCTGAGAGGCTCTGCCAGAGCCTGACAAATACAGAGGCAGATGCTCTTAGCCAAACATTGGACTGAGCACAGGGCTCCCAAAAGTTCTCTTAAGCGATCTTTCCTTTTTTTATTTTTTTATTTTTTTTATTTGTTTATTATGTATACAGCGTTGTGCCTGATGTTTGCCTGCAGGCCAGAAGAGGGCACCAGATCTCATTATAGTTGGTTGTGAGCCACCATGTGGTTGCTAGGAATTGAACTCAGAACTTCTGGAAGAGCAGTCAGTGTTCTTAACCTCTGAGCCATCTCTCCAGTCCATCTCTTAAGCTTTCTTACAACTAAAAATTCTAGTCAATATTTTTTCCTCAGACACAGTTTTAAAAGGTGTACAGAAAAGTTGAAAGAATTTTACAATAAAAAGCCCATAATCTATTCTTCATATACTACGTTCTCTATCATGTGTCAATTTATTATACTACAACTCTATCCATGTTATTTTCAGAGGAAATTCTAAGTTTCTTGTGTCTCTCAAAAGTATCAGTATGTATATAACTAACTGGGGTACTATATTTAGTATCTTGTGCTTTCTCTCCAAAATATGCTAAATAAGAGACACAGACTAAAGACACTTTAATCATGATTTGTTGGTATGATGTGTACATATGTTGGTGTCCGACAGAAAGGGCGAGAGAGAGGATATCAAGTCAGGTTTGGGCACGCGCTAGGCAAGCATTCGTCCCGCTAAGATGCACCTTCACCCTTATTTACATACTTCATATCTACTGGCTAGACATGAACAGGCAGACATCTGGGGGAGTGACTGGGGAGTTGTGCATACACATTACTCTCACAAAGGCTGGCAGTCTTTTTGCCAGCACCCGTTTGGGATGATTCATAACTGCCTGTAACTCCAGCCCTTGGCGATCCCACACCCGGCTCCAGGCTCCTCAGACACCAGTGCTCACGTGCATGCCCCTACATACAGACACACACAATTCAGGCTGAAAATACATATTTTCTAAAAAAGATTTTTGGGGGGAGAGGGAATTGCTTTTGCCTATTTCAGAAAAGAGCATTTGAACAACCAAGTAACCCGCTGTATTTGATTCACAGATATTGTTGGGAACCTGCATGGAATTTTCAGTGTGAATGAGTATCAATCAATGTTTAAAAAAAAAAAAACTAGGCAGTTTCAATGGTGTAAATATGTTTAAAATTTATATGTCAATAAATGCCAATATTACTAGTGATTTTCTTCTCTAATGTTGCAGTTTTATAAACATTTCTCTCCTTCCAATGTAAGACTTTGCAAAAGACCCTAACTCAATACAAAAAAAGCTCAATGAAGTAAGCTTATCACTGAAGTAACAGATAGCATTTTATGAATTAGCTGACTAAGGCATGCCCCACATTCTGCAAATGAGGAATGCTGGGACTTGTATGTATATTTTTATTTGTATCTTAGAAAATATAATTTCCTCCATTTAAAACAGAGATGTGATGACTAAATATAAAGGGTTTTTTTATTCTCAATATTTAGCATTTTGAGTATTTAATTTATATTTAATTAATATTTAATCGATTAATCTAATTAATAATAAATTAATTTAGTTAATATTTAATTGTTTTGGGTGGTGCTATAATGAACAAGCAGCATTTAAAAATGTTAATTCCCAACAGTTTATCACTCTAACTGATTCAGGAAGAAGACATATGCATATTTTCAATAATTGAAATAAAGTTTTTTTAAAGGACATAGCAATGCCATGTAGAGCATTTGCTTTTACTAGAAAAATGATAAAATGGATTACTGTGAAATTTCATACTTGAAGATAAAAATGTTAAAGTTGGAGCCAATGAATAAGGCTATTGCACCTGAGCAGAAGATAAACTTGCAGTACTTCGTCTTCTTATTTAAATCTATTCAATATTTATCTAGTATTCTTTTTTGTTTTGTTTTTGAGTCCCCCGTTTTTATTATATATTTTCTTTATTTACATTTCAAGGGGGAAATTTGTAGTTCTTAACAAAAATGCAAAGGTCATTTCAAACCAGCACAATGACAGTGAGAGTATGCTGCCTTCCAGCTCTATATAGCAGGCAAAGTTGCATATGTCAGATTAGATGCATAGTCCATCATTTACACAGAAGCAGATACTTCAGTAACGTTTTAATACACTATTACACACCCAATGACCCCCAACCTCCCTAATGCTGTGACCCTTGTGTTTGTGATTACCCCAACCATAAAATTATTTTCGTTGCTACTTCATAAAAGTAATTTTGCTACTGTTTTGAATTATAATGTAAATATCTGTGTTTTTTGGTGATCATAAGCAAATCATGTGGAAAGGGGTAAAAAGGGGTCACGACCCACAGGTTGAGAACCCTTTGCCTAGCTAACTAATACAAATAGAAAGATTGTAATATGCCCCTTGAGTTTTGTGCTGAGACCCGATTCTTTGATGATTTATCCCATTTTATGCAAAGCTCTACTCTGTGGTACTTTTAAAAACAGTTTGATGGGAACAGCTGCTATTTACATTTACACTGACAGCCAGATCTTCCCTTCCCCTACTTCTGTTTAATGCTTTCCATGGCTCGCAGTGTAACATTGTCACAGGATGTATAGTGATGCTACATCAAAGAAGTGGCAAGTGAAGACATTCTGATATGTAGTTAAAATGTGTATATCAATGCAGGAAAGCTTTGTGTGTGACAATCCGAGAATCAACAAATAATGGATCCGCCGATTAAAACACACAGTCTTCAAAAACAAGAAAATCCATAAAATGCAATTCTTTCTAGCAGATGCTTTTGTGTCAATGGGCTCAAGAAAAACAAACCTTAGGGTAGGAAGAGTATATGATAAACTTCTCTGAGTTTTGACTGATTTCTGCAAATAACAATACATGTTACTCTGACTCTAAGCAGTGGGCAGTTATTGATGGTGTAAAGATCATCCTAAGAAGGACCAAAACCATTTCCCCTCCTATTCACATAAGTGCCCCAGATGCCTTCCATCTCCGAAGGATGGAATAAGGTGCTGTGGTTCTGAGAGGGTTTAAACTTTCTGTTTATTTCAATTTATTGTGTTATTCAGACCTTTTAAGTGTAAGCAGCAACATGTTAACTTAAAAACTAGATTAATTTTATTTCGTATCAAGAGCTTCTCAGTTCGGAAGTCTACACTAATGAGATTAATGCTTGCAAAACAGGCTTTAGGGTGTATGTGCCAACTGGTAACCCATGCCCATCTTTTAAATGTGAAATTACAGAGTGACAATTCAATGTTTTAGGTAGCAAAGTCTGAAATGATCGTATTAAAAGGCAGGTACAGATGGCTTCCAAAGCAAGAACATCAGCATGCATCTTGCTCGCCATGTCTCTGCAGATTCAGTTTTGCATACAACACAGCAAAAGTAAAATTTTGGGAGAAAACATTAGAAAAAAATTAAGTGGAAAGTTAATGACAAAGTATTTTCTGATGAAATGTTAATTGGCTGTTGTACTGAGGTTTGGAATTTTAAAAGGAATGGCCCTAAATTTATTAGTTTCAAAGATTTATTTTTGTTCTCTTGTATGCGTGAGTGTTTCTGTGAGTGTATGCCATGTGTTTCTGGGAGACAGGAGGCCAGAAGAAGGCATGGGAATTCCTGCAGCTGGAGTTATAGGCAGCCTTGTGATGTTTGATGTGAAGGAAACAGCTCTTGTCTTCTAGAAAAGAAGTGCATGCTCTTAATTGCACATCCATCTCTCCAGCTCCTGGAGTTACTTTTAAATTAGAAGTAAATACACCTGATTTTTCAAATGTGTGTAGTTGTAAGGAATTTTTATTTAAAATAATTGTATCCTTGAGAAAATGTACACTTTAGAACTAAATCTTGAATGATGGTCTAGGTGAAATGTTGCTATTGTTTGGAATTTTTTAGAAAATCTTTACCACTTGTTTTTGTAATATTATTACCAAAATATTAGATCTAATTTAATATTGCAACATCTAATGGCATTAAATAATGGTAAAATATTTTAAATATTGGTCACATATCTATGATTTCAATCTAATTTTCCTGTGTGGTGAAAGAGCGGGTTATTTCAAGGAGTATCTTTTTGTAAATTTAACAAGATACAAATCTTTACTTTAATACATTCCTCTTTCTCTTCCGCAGTACTGGGGGTTCAACCTAAAAACTTCTGCATTCTAAGAAAGTATTCTAGCACTGAGCTCTATCCTCAGCCCTCTTCACTTTTCCTTTTTGATATGGGCTTTCACTGAACTGCCAAACCTGGCCTTGAATTCTTTTTGTAGCTAAGGCAAGTCCTGAACTTTGTCACTCTTCTGCCTCAGACTCATAAGTGGACATGATCACAGACAGGTCTGCACCGCAAGGGCTCTTCAAATAAATTTACTTATAATTTGAAATTACAATTAAATCCTAGAGCTGAAGCACCAAGCAGACATTTCTGCTCTGTGTTCAAGATTTTAATGAAAGGAATGCAGTCTATAACACAACCTCACTGCCATAGCTACATGTCTCATAATCTGACAATTTCCCTGGGTAAATGATGAATGTTTTCAAATGTCTACATTGTAATTCCTAAAGCAATAGTTCTGCACCATCTTCAATGTCCTGTAATTATCAGAATACCTGATCTATGACAACCAGTTGCTCAAATATATTATTAGTTAATCATAGCAGTCATGCAAGGCATTCCAACAAATAGAACACAAAAGAAAAACAAGAGAAACTTGCTAGAAACATTAACTATATACTACAAACTAATGTAAATAAGAGTCTATCATTCCAACAAATAGAACACAAAAGAAAAACAAGAGAAACTTGCTAGAAACATTAACTATATACTACAAACTAATGTAAATAAGAGTCTATCATTATGTCAGTGGGGCCATTTAATAAAACAAGCACAACTAAAGACATAGTTTCTGAACCCTTGCTAAATTTCTAACTCACATTTTTGCTTTTAAAAAAGGAAAAATACCCCAAACCACTACATTTCACAAATATTAGTTAAGCTCTGGTATTATGGCTTGAGCATTTTGCAAAAACTCCTAAGCTAGTTCTCTTCAGCTGTGGTTGAAAATCTCTGTCCTTGGGCTAGAGAGATGACTCAGCCATTAAGAGTAATGGCTGCTCTTCTAGAGGTCCCTCTGCAAACCCTGCAACCACATGGTGGCTCACAACCATCTGTAATGGGATCTGATGTCCTCTTCTGGTGTGTCTGAAGACAGCTACAGTGTACTCACATACATAAATAAACAAATATTAAAAATAAACAAAAAAACAAAATAGCCCACAAAAATATTTCCCCTAAGAGGATGAAAAAGCATTATGCAGATGGACTACACATATTCTCCTGTATAACTGGTCTGTGGGTTACATCAGAAGAGTTACTAATAAATTACCGGTTCTATCTAGCTATATGTTCACAAGGGACTGGCATATTTGGCTAATATATCAATTCTGGAAAGAAGCAAGGAAACGCAGTAATAAGAACAAAAATAGCATAAGGGAAACAAAGACATCGTTCCACTCATAAAATATTAAGAAATGTAATTGGAAGATGTAGCTTGTTTTTCAAATTAGTAGGGAAATGATGGATTATCAATAAAAGGTGTTGGGACAACTGGGTGGCCATCTGGAAAGAATTAAAGTTGGATCTATACCATAGCTCCAACAACAAAGCAAATCCCAGATGGATCAAAGGTTTAAGTATAAAAAGTAAAACCACAAAGTAATTTTTAAAAACATAGGATGATACTTTTGTGATTTTCAAAACTAGATGTCCCTTTTTAATGTACTAAAGTCAAAACTGAAATTTCAAAAATTACATGAGAAATACGATCATGTCATCTGCCATGACAAATGCCTGAACATGGTTAGAAAAAAAGAGGATAATGGGATAGGGATTATAATTAAAGAAATATATATATATATATATATATATATATATATATATATATATATATATATGAAATTACCAGACAATAATTAATTTTAATGAAGGGTATAAACAAGCAATAAAAGCCCTGTAACAGTGAATAAATGAAATCTGGAGGGAGGGTGATAAGGTGCAACAATCAACTTTGCTATATTTTAAAAATATGGAAAGTTACCCTATATACTGACTGTAAAAAGTTGGTGTATAGAAAGTACATCTCATACATCTAAGCTTGTACTGAGCCTAAATTTTAAGAGAGAGATTTTTTTCAGTCCATCAAATTAGCAAATACTAAAATGTTGACCTCACATCTTTTCTGTAAAAGCACAGGGAGGCACTACTATGCAAGCGTTTTACCCACGTTTACAACAGTGACTGAGAATAAACTGCTTATAGTGTATCAAAGCTGCAGGTGCACTATCCGTTGACTCTGAAACATGGTTCCTAGGAATTTATCATAAATGTTCTTAGGTGTCTGTATAAGCATACAAATAGGAGTCTATTCATTGTAGCACTATTTAATGGTCAAAACTAAAAATGCTTTGGACATATTAAGTAGAAGACTTATTAAACCATAGTGTGTGTGTGTGTGTGTGTGTGTGTGTGTGTGTGTGTGTGTTCCTAAATACATAAGTACAACAAGCTTAATCTATATAATGTTACTTGTCTGTAAAAACAATTAGTGAAAAATAATGCCATGGATTTGAAGGGCAGCAAGGAAAAGAATATGGGAGGGTTTGGAAGGCATAAAGGGAGTAGGGGAATACTGTAATTATACTGTAAACTCAAAAATAAAAGAAATAATTAGAAAATAAAAATAAATTGTAATGTGTTTACTCAATGTAATGTCATCAATGGTTGAGAGATCCAACAACTCATCTTTACTAGGAAAAAGAGTAACCACTAAGACCAAGTACTAAAGCATAAAGCACAACCTCAGGTCACAGAATACGTCAACACACACATACTTATATCCTTGGAATGAAGCAGAAGGACAAATTGTGTTTGTTTTCTTCTGTGAAAGGAGGTGACTGCCTTGAAACAGAGCATATACCCCCTTGTAATATTTGGATTTTATATCATGTGCGTGTGTTGTCTATTTTGAAATATATTAATTAAGAAGGAAATCCTGTTCTTAGAACGATTTCATTCTGAACTCAATGATTTTCCTTATTGTTAAATTTAGACAGTTATAAGATTCTGATATTTCAATCAAATCTATGATTTGATTAAAGACCTATGCATTTTGATAAATGTAAGAAATAGAAAGTAATCAGAAATTAAGTGTTTGAACAGCCCATTATCAGAGATACAGCCTTTGAAAAGCAGAAGTTTTAAAATGAAGAAAGAAAAAAAGAAACTAGAAAACATTGTTGTGATGGTTTGTATATGCTCGGCCCAGGGAATGGCATTATTAGAAGGTGTGGCCCTATTGGAGTAGGTCCCTGCAGATGTGGGCTATAAGACCCTCACTCTAGCTGCCTAGAAGTCAGTCTTCCACTTGCAGCCTTCAGATGAAAATGTAGAACTCTCAGTTCCTCCTACACCATGCCTGCTCAGAAACTGCCATGTTTCTACATTGATGATAATGGACTGAACCTTTGAACCTGTAAGCGAGCCCCAATTAACTGTTGTCCTTAGAAGAGTTGCCTTGGTCATGGTGTCTGTTCACAGCAATAAAACCCTAACTAAGACAATAGTAAAGATGTGAAATTTTCATATGCCTCCCTATTTACAAGAGTGAAAATGAGCAGTGGATTAAAGACTGGGGCCACGAACTTTACACATACATTAACATTCTCTGTGAGTAGGAAGAGGAGACCAAGGACACCTTGCACAAGTTTCAAGCACAGATGAAATTGTATAGCATTATGCTTCTCCTCATCTATATGCACAGACCTTCCCTCACCACAAAACTGATTAAAATATTGAAATAAAGAGGAGTAAAAAGAGAAACCAAGAGAGTAGCAAGTAAGGAGACATTTAAGGATATAATATCCAAGTGATATCCATGTGCCTATCATATCCTACAGATGAATAAGTTACTGAGACCAATTAATGAATCTGGAAAAAAAGTCCTGAGATATTACATAATGATAGTTAATTATTACCTAATTGCCAGTTATCAAAAGCAGAGTCCCCTTTTTAGGATTGCTCTGTGCTAAGAAAAAATTTATCTTTAATTCTCATTGCTCAAAAAAAAAAAAAAAAAAAAAAAAAAAAGAAGAAGAAGAAGTCAAAAGTGACCTTACAATGAGTGACTAACCTAAGTTGTGTTATAATTAAATATATTGAGGTTAATTCCACTGTTAGCTTTGAAATGCAAAATTATGCTCCCAAAGACATGGCAGTGCCAGATTCTCTGTGCGAAAGGGAAAACTAGGGTCCCTTACTTACTTCCTGGTGGTTGTGTAACTAAAGTGAACATCAACCAGAGCTATAACAGCCTCACTTTCGACATCACATGCAGCTTTTGAAGGAAGGTAACCACATGTATCATGGGATGGGGCTAATGGGGATGAGTGAAAGGCCTGTGAAGGGACTGTCTGGTGGATATTAGGTATATGATCAGTGTTGAATGTAGATTGAAAAATGGTTATCCACTAATACACAGGCACAATGATTCTAGAGGGTTTTTTTTTTTTAAATCACAAGGATTTCTCTCTAAAGTAAAACATCGTAGACAAGAACACCTAGAGACTTCCCTGGCCAGCTCTCCTGCCTACAGGAAAGGATTTTCTGTTGTGTAGGTTAAGTTATGTTCCCTTCATTATTGGAAATGCAGTCACATAGTCTCAGGATCAAAGACAGACTAGAAAAGATATTGATCATGAGCTGCTTCTCTTAAGCTGGGACAATGCCTCAGTTGGTATTGGGACCACAGTGGAAGAGAACAGATCCCAGTTTGGATGACCAGAATGGAAATAAAGGCAGATAGTACAGCACATGTCTGTAATCCCAACATTCCCATGGCAAGAAGGGAGGTGGAAACAGGAGAATATCTGGAAGTTCATTGGCTAGGTTGCAAACAAGCTGGAGCAGGAGCACCATCATGGGGTTATTCTCTGAATTCTGCATATGTGCTCAAACACACACACACACACACACACACACACACACACACACGCACACACACATGCACACACACACACACAGTACACAGGCACATACAAGCACACGTACAAGCACCATACATACAATCACACATACAGCATGCACACACAAACATGCATTTTTCCACTTATTTTAAAGATACAGTTTTATAACATTTTGAGTGGAAGAGTTTTGTAAACTTCATCAGTAACTCTAAACAATGCTACTGATCACTTCAAATTAGAAGGACAAATCAACATCAATGCTATTCTCACTTGAGGAAATTAAGTTTCAGAAGATTTATCAAGATTTTTATAAGCTTATAATTAGTGATGGGTAAGAAAGAGGCAGAAATGCCTGCTTACAGTTCACAGTGGGGCACTGTGCAAGGCAAACATCTATCTTGTTCTTTCTTTCAAGTTAAGAAACAAATTTATGGCAGTTCACCATAATGGAAGTCAAAATGAAATACAGACTTTGGGTTTGCAAAGCTGAAGGACTGGACCCATATCCCTGTGGTCTACAACTCTATAATCCTATACAGAACAGTTAATCTCTTAGCTTTAGTTTTCTTAATTGGGTTGCTCATCCTGCTCATGGGTTTGCAGGTATTGTGGTGGATCTTCACCGAGATCTTATGAGTACGATGCTGCCACTGCTGCTGCTTCATACCTAAGAACACATGATAACTGATGTGCCTCCCTGTAGTAGGCGACCCAGGGCCCCCCATTTTTAGTTCCCAACAGGTGATAGGTAGATGTGAGTTTGCACTGGCTTAGTCATCCCTAGAAGCCGCACTCTTAACACTTTCTGAGGTGTAGGTGAAGGAAAACTAGAGTATATTTACTCTTCCTTAGGTTCTCTTGTGTCATTCTGGTTCCAAGTGTCTAACCAACACTAACATCATTAATTATACAAAAGCCATACAATGTGTTGGATAAATATGCTCATCAACTTTCAAAACCCTGTCTTCTGAGAATATATTTTTAGTAAAGAAATTTATCACATTTAAAGTTTTTATTTTGTGTGGATGGGCAGGGGGCATGTACACTGTGGCATACTTCTGCAAGCTAGGATATCAGGTCATGAGTCTCAATGACAGGCAACTCTACCTGCCATGTTACAACCCTTAGTTACTAAGCTCTTTTATTCATATATTCTTGAGTTATTGTGGAGATGTCTCTTGAAAGAGAGAAAGAGAGAGAGAGAGAGAGAGAGAGAGAGAGAGAGAGAGAGAGAGAGAGAGAGTACAGCCCAAGCTTACCCCTACACTCAGGT